>NW_027266417.1:0-90877 GCF_046630445.1 Rutidosis leptorrhynchoides | reverse complement strand
ACATCATTTTATCTGAATTTTTAATAAACGATTTAAAATACTGATTTTTTGTTAATGCTAAATCGTTAAAATACTAAATAATTAAAATGAAATCCTCACCATAGCTGCAAGAGGAGAGCAGTACATGATAATAGTAAAGCCAGCACAGACGACCCCCAACACGTCAAGTCTTATCTCTCCTTTCATCGCCAATTGAGTTACCAAAACAACTGCTGCCAGAAATCCCAAGTTCAATGCCCCAAATATAAGTCCCGTTTTATTCTACATATAAATGATCAAACCAAATTTTAAATAAGATTGAGGGTTTAATGAATTAAAGCTTTAATTACCACTAAATTAAATGTAATTAGCTAGTTTACCCTCATCATAGTTGGTGCGTAAATGAGGAACAACAAGACGAAGGTAACTTCTATAAGGATGCCAATGCCACTGATTGTGGCGAGAAGATACTCTCCGGGTTTTATGATTCCATAGTAAAGCCATAAGGAACAATTCAACAATGTGCAAACATAAGGGACACACTCAAAATCCTCCGTCGATTTGTTCTTTACTATTCTCCAAAATGTTGGACTGAAAAAATATAAAATAAATAATTAATTAACTACTCAATTTACAATGACAAACCCAAATTAATGATATAGAAGATGAATTTTAGGAGCATACGCAGGAGAAAGAAATAACAAGATAGAGATGATATTTCCTGCAAAATTAGAATAAAGAAGTTGAGGAAAATTGTATTTAGAATGGATTGATTAATATTAATTGTTGATAATTAAAACGCAATCAATAGTATTATGTAAACAAAAGCGAGGTATCATCAAAAAAAAAAAAAAAACAAAAGCGATAAAAAACAATCAATAGTATTTCCTGCTTCTTACCAATGATGCCAATAAAAAAGGTCAAGCCTTCCATTGTTATGAGAACTATAATGCTGGAAGGAAAAAAACTGATGAGAGAGAGAAGAGAAGAGAGGATTCAGATCTATCTTCTTCCAAATATCGCTATCTTATTAAATGATCTAATATATATATATATTGATATAAAATTATTGCGAAGATATTTTTTCTTCTTCCTATTACTTTTGTCTTAGAAAAATAAATTGGCTTTTTTGATGAGCAATAACGAATTTTCAGGTTTGACTGCAACTTTAGCGATAAGACCATCAACAACGATACAATTTACACCTACTTTGCATACTCTCTTAACTTCAATAAATAAATAAATAAATAGATACTTTCTCTTCGACTGCATATTCATTTTATTCGCCACTCATTTTTTTTCACTCTATCATTCAATTCATTCTCCTATTTTATTTATTTATTTATATATTTTTTAATTTTTTTATGAACTATAAAGAACTATCATTACATAACTCAAACCGAGGTCCATGCGGATTTGGTAATCGCCCACACCATTAAATTTTAGATTGGTATGGAGTAAGACGATTATTATCTCGGGATTAAAAATAACAATGCAAGTAGAGAAATGAAGAGATAGAGTTTTGATCGAACTAACAACACTCTTAGTAGTTAAAAAACAAGAAGATTTGTGACTGTAAACCATTAGTGCGATGGATTCAAAAGGAACTCTAGTGCAACAAGCCGATCGAGCTAGGAAAATTCTCATAACTTGAACTCAAATTGATCAACAAGTTAAATAAAAAGTTTGACAATTTCAAAAATCTTACAATTTAATAAATAATTCACAATAATAAAATAACAAAACTCATAATTTTTTTGTTAAAGTCAATCCTGAATTTTTATTCATGAAAAAATACATATTTATAAGAGACCAGAAAAAAATTTAGAAAGCCACGAGAAATTCGACTAAACAAAAGCAATGAACCCTAAGAAACATTTACATAAAAAGTAAATGCAAATACATAAATACATCATGTATATATATATGTGCATGATGCATTTATAAGAATACATGAAAGAGAAATCCGTATACATTTTAAAAATCCTAAATACATGACTTCTAAAATTAAAATGTATGCCTTAAAGAAAACAAATGCATCGCCGGAATAATAAAAGCATGTGAAAGCAAAATAAAACTTAAATGAGAACAATCAACTTGGAAGGAGCATGTATACGTATTAAATGTTAATCATGAATATGGACAAACATGAACAAACATTAATAGTCGAGACATGAAATTTCTAAGGGGCGATCTAACAATCAAGGAGGATCATGAATATAGGAGCCACGAATTTGAGTCTCTCTACGCTGCCATGGAGATGTATTTAAGATGTCTTGAATGTTCTCAAGCATAATCATGATCACGATTCGGTTCGATCAGGTTCTCGATTATGAAATTTGTGGAACCAAACCGGAACCGTAAATTTTATGGAACTGATGGTTTCGGTTTGGTTCCTTATAATTTTTTAAAATATAAGAATCCGAAAGAAACCGTCAAATTCTGGTTTCAATTCGATTTTGGAACCAAAACCGCGTTGACCGGTTCAATTTCGATTCTGAATCGAAACCGAACATGGCCATGTCTACTCGGACAACCTCTTTAGTATTGATGATGTCTTGGTCTTGAAATTTGCATATAACGACTGTACTATAATCAAGAAGCAAAAACACCAAAAGATACTTGTCAACCAGAAGATACTTGATGTATGACCATATTTGTGCAAACGAGTAGGTGAAAACATTGAGTGATTTCTAGATAGCGGATACAACATGCACATGACTAGTGAAAAATTCATATTTGAAGAAACACTGGAAAACAATGACGGAAGAATTATGTATGGCAATGAAAAAAAAATGTGTAATCATAGGATGCAGTAGTCTTGAAATCCATTCCACTGTAACAATAAATTTAATTTAATTTGTAAAAAATTTACAAAAAATATATTAAGTATTAGTTGTATTTGACCAACATCATTGTACAATCAAAAATTAAAATAACAACATCATAATAATTGGAGAAAAAACAAACAGAGATAAATATCTTTATACGTAAAGGAGAGACATACCAAACAATTATCTCACATGCATGACAAGGTGGATAGTTTTATATAAAAACACGTCAAGATTTTCCCATAATACCTTAAAGGAAGGAAAAAATATAATGGGTTTTTCGGTCATTTCGCACATCTACGCGTCAGACCTTTTTATTGAACTGTGTGATCAGTGTTTCTACGCTTATTTTCAGTAGATAAGACAGACATAGACATAGACATATACTGACTTTACAATCTTACCCTTACTTCAATTTTTCAAAACACTTTATAGTTTACACCCCTTCTACAAAGCCGATTGCCAATCTCCTGTTTTATTTTTATTTTTTAAAAGTAAAATAATAAAACCCTCTCTATCTCATCGTCTTCCTCTTCATTCTTCTTCTTCCCCTCCTTATACAGTCAAATCTCCTTTTATATTTAATAATGAAAGTTAAATAAAAAAAGCTTCTGATCTCTTTTGTCGTCCTCTTCCTTGTCGGCGCGACTCCGACCACTTCAAGCCGCCATCTTCTTCCACCAACAGCTCTAATCAGACCACTTTACGTCATCACCTTCCTAATTCGCACCGCCCCGCTGATTTCAATTTTGGGGTTTTAGTCGCAGATCTATTCCATTGCCAAAAACCCTAATTTCAATTTTGAATCTGATGATGATAACTACCACAAAAGTTGATCACTGAACAAGGGCGAGAAGATGAGTTTAATCATTTAATGTGGAAAGAAGATTGATGGCTTGGATAGAAACAACTTGATGAGTTTAATTAGTTTCGGAGCCCTGTACTCAACAATCCTTTCTTTAGACTTGCTATGTATTACGATTTACGAGAGAGAAACAATTAATAGCTTAAGCTTTTTTCATTAAATTAATCATTATTTCTGTACAGTATTCATAATGGATATAAAAGACGAATCCTTTACGAAGAAACTAACAATGAGATAAACTATATAGAATTGAGAGAATTTCTATGGGCTTTTTATCTGCATTTATTAAAACGCAGTGTATTTGTTTTTTATGTACAAATTACAGCCTCATTACTATGGAATGGGTGAAACCATAAAATTATCTTACCTAAATTTTCGATAAGAAAGATAACTATAATTTTTTTTTAATTTTTTTTTCTGAGAATAACTATAATAAACTGTATATTTTAAAAAAGTTTTATAAATCTAAAGGTCAAGTTTCGTAAAAGAACATTGTCATTTTCCATTTCCTTGATCAAATTATGTGAAGTTATTATGTGAAGTTACAATTAAGGCCATAATTTCACTTTCCAAGCTTATTAAGCTCACAATTAATAGGATGATTGCTAATTAAGCTTTTCTTCTTCTTGGAAGTTCGAAGGTACATTTTTATGAGTAATGTTGGTCATGATCAATGAATTGTTTCCTCTTTATAAGTTGGTAGTTATGAATTGAATTATATGGCTAATTATGAATTGAACTCTATGGCTAACTGAAGGAAAGAAAATAGATTAAAAAAAGAAATCCAAGGAATCACAAGAATGCACATTTCATCTATTTATTCCACATCTTATTTTATTATTCAATTGTAAGCTAGATTATTATATTGATATCCTCACTTTATTGTTTCATTCATCAATTCCATCAAAATAAACAACCGCATGTTAAAATAAAATGAGGTATAAAAATTAAATCGAAATTGTAAACGTCGTCTATCACTAACACGTACGTTGACCCGAAAATATTACAACAATACCCACTTGCTCGCGCGAAGCGTGAACACATGCCACTAGTATAAATAAATTCAAAGATATGACTCAAAACTTGCAAGTGCATACATGGCAATCACTGAAGAGGACAAATCAAAGTGGCGAAGCCAGAATTTAAATGTCGGGATGCCAAGTATAATATATCGGTCGCAGATCGAGCGCGTATAATATATATTTAAATTAATCTAGATATAATAATAAATATGATACAAAATATACTTTTTTTAATGGATAAAATATTTTTAAATATGTAAAATGTTCAATATTTATGTCACACCGCGAAATTTTTTTATCAACATCATTGGGGGCTAAAATATTTTTTATTAATATAATGCTTGAGTCTAACATTTAAGAGAAGAAAAGAGAATAAACTATTTTTTTTATGTCAAATATTACATATAAAAATTTGCAGCTATTTTGAAACGAAAATAATATATAAAAAATGAGAGGATGAAATTTAACTATAATTCGATATTATGCTTGAATCTAATATTTAAGAGAAGAAAAAAATAAAATAAAGGGAGGCTAAAATAATTACAGAGTATACACAAAAAAAATAGGAGCTTTGAAACCATGTCCAGATGGACATATGCTAAGCCAAAATGCATTAAACTTCACGCACTACCAGTTGAGCTAGAACGACTTAATTTAACTATGTTGCACAAATATGTATATATAGGCATAATATATATATATCTAAAAATTACTAAGCCTAAATTTTTTTTTTTCGGACAGAGTTGCCATTACACGCCTTGACCTCTTGTCTCCGCCACTGACAAACCATGTAGTTCCTCATCCATTGATAACTTAAAATTCCTCAAAAAATTTCAAGAAAAAAATCAAAATTTGAGAGAGGATTTAGATGTTGCGTATGAATAAATAAATCGAAGAGGAGAAGAGAAGAGAAGAGATATTAATTTTAATAGACAAATTACTTAGATGTGTATCGGTCACAGCATAGCTCTCTGTGCATTTTAAGGTTTTTGGCTCTCAATGGTCTCAAATATGTTTTGCGCTCATTTATTTGTTGTTGGGCCTTATTTTGCATTATTGGATTTTTATTTGTAGTTTTTATTGCAGTCTTGATTTATGAGCATTTCGTGTCGTGTATGATTTTAGCTATTTTATCGATGAAAGTCGTATTGGTCTAGGTCTATCGTCCGAGATAGTGCAACATAGACTTTAGCTAATTTCATTTTTCGATTTACTTCGCTCCTAAATTAGGGATATATATTTACCTAGTTGCTAACGCTTATTTGTTATTTGATTGTCGTCTGTGACAATATCAACTTATGGGTAGATATAGTTTGCAACAATTTTTAGGTCGTTGAGGATAGCCATGGTTTTTTGTCTTCATTTTGAGGGCCGGGGGTGGGGGTTTAGTCCTTGATTTTTGTATGTTCATTGTCCTTTTTTCAACTATTGTTAGGGTCCCCCTATCGGTACTTCATGTGTAATGTCGAATTTTCGATCCTATGATGTATTCTCATTTATTAATGAAATTAAACCATGTATCAAAAAAAAAACTACTTAGAGAAGAACATCTAAAAGTTAAGTATGATGCCACATGGTGTAAACTTGTCGATGATGAAGAAACATTAATATTTCTATGGGTCAAGACGGGAAAAAAGAAGTATCAACTCATTAAGAAAGGAGGTTGTAGCGATGAAGTACGTGAAGACTATAGAGTCAAGTGTCTACTCAAAGCTGCTGAACGAATAGTACTAACAGACATTGAAGATGAAGAATCCAAGAAGTCATGGGTTAATCGGTGTGAAAGTGACATCGAAAAATAGGTTTCATTAATACAATCCAATGGATTAAACATCATACTCAGGAGAGAGATTTAGGCATCACAGTTTACCAGACGTAAAAGTATCTTTAGATCGTAAACAATCTCTATAAGTACTGGTTCACCAATGAACTATTCCATCACAATTTACCGCACTTAAATTTATCCTTTGATTAATAACTGTAAATTGTTTTGGTTAGTATTGATTTAGTTATCGATTGCTTAATTAATTCATTATAGTTTACTGCACTTAGATTTATCTTTAGGTTGAAAATTATTTTAGACATTACTTGTTTAGTATCCACTGAATTGATCTAGTCTATTATTTAAGAATTGTTTATTATATTTTTATTTAGAATATTTTTAAGTAAATCAATCGTAAATATTTTAATCACTTTTTGTTTAAAAGAAAAATTATAATTTACGTGATTATTACATAAGTTTCACTTGTAACTCGTTGAGTTGTCGCAGTAGTCGAAAAAAATTAGGACTATCAAAGTTCAGAACTAGGTCACAAATACATACTGGGCCTTTAGTTAAGTTTGGACATAATTTAATTAATGTCTGAAAGCTTGAACATAAAGACAGATTTAAACTCACAATTACTCCTTCAACAACTTGAAAACAATACATGCAACATCTCCTCCTCGAGTCGTAGAAACATGCATTCTCAAGATATCTTTCAGAAACTCAAGCCTGATCCTTCCTAATCTTCCAATAAATAGGTCTGCAGTCTGCAATTCTCCCACAGTATGCCAACTGAATCTTTTTGGCAACCACCAATTCCCGAATATAATAAAACTTCATCAGCATGTGTTTGGCGGAAAATTATAAATTTAATACCCAATCCTAATACCTAAACATTAAATTGATTTTTTTTGGTAAATAAATGTACACTTCCCGGAAATAGGCTTTCCGGAAAAATTAACCTAATTACGTGATTAGTATTAAGTCCGGAAACGTGGCATACGGGACAAACAGTCTCGGAAACGTCAAATACGGGACAAGCTTTGACCCGGAAATGTTGAATACAGGACAAACAGTCCCGAAAACGTCAAATATGGGACAAGAGGAAGCTGCCACGTGGCAAACATGCACGGTTAGTTTGACCCGGGTACACTATTTTCGTAATAAGAAATTCAAAAATTCCAGATCTCCTTTCCTCTTCACAATTTACCCGAAATCTCTCTCCCTCTCACCACTTTCTCTCAAAATCCGATCGGAACACTCTACCGGACGGCGTAAGATTCAATTTTTTTCTCCGGTAAATTAAGGAATTTGCTCCCTCTCGTCAAGTACTCGGAAGAAGACATTTTTTTAGGTATTTATACTTTAAATTTGTTTGAAATTTCGTGGATTAAATGAATGTAGTCATTTTTTTCGCCGGAATTTCTTCAAATCGGAGTTCTTGGATGCTACGATCCGTTATTGTAGTAAGTTTTGTCCGATCTTGAGGTTTCAATGGGTGATTTGGGTTTGTTTTCTTCCTTTTTTGGTTAGATTTTATCTGTTGTGTTTTGGTTCGATTTTTTCGGTTCAATTGTTTCAGGTTCGGTTTTTTACTGGTTCGATTTTTTCGGTTCGATTGTTTCAGGTTCGGTTTTTTAACTGGTTCGATTTTTTGGGTCCGATTTTTTCGTTCTTGGTTTTTTTAGGTCCGATTTCTTCTGCTCGATATTTTCCATTTCGGTTTTTTCCGGTTCGGTTTGTCCGGTTTGGTTTTTCGCTTTCATTTTTCGGTTCGATTTTTTCGATTCGTTTTTTCGGTTCTGTTTTATTCGTTTCTATTTTTTTGGTTCGGGTTTTTCCCGTTTTGCTTTTGTCGTTTCGATTTAGCGGGAAGGGATTTTTCGGTTCGAAATTTTTCGGGTCGGTTCGTCCGGTTCGGTTTTTTCTGTTCGGAATTTTTCGGTTCGGTTTTTTCCGTTTCGATTTTTTGCCTATTCGATTACGTCGTTTCGATTTAGCGGTAATGTATTTTTCGGTTTGAATTATATGTTTCATATTTGTTCATTTATTTTAAGAACTCATATTTTTTTTTTACAAGTTATAGCGCAGAGATCTTCATGGATTTCTGAGGGACCTAAGGAGGGCGATCTATTGTGGTTTCAGCCGCAACATAGATCGCGTCACATTTATTCATCTCACGAGGAGTGTGATAGGCCACTACTTGTGAGGACAGCCGACGCTTTCTTTTGGGAGTGTAAGCGAGATGACGTCTATTGCATACCTCAGGTCATGGAGTATATTCAGATTATGAGGTTTGGGTTGGTTTCGAGTATAACATTTTTGGAGTATGACCATCATCTGCTGACGGCACTTGCCGTACGATGGAGGCCCGAGACTCACACTTTCCACCTATCCATAGGCGAGGCCACCATCACGCTTGAAGATGTTGGGGTATTGCTGGGCCTGCGTATTGACGGTTTGCCCGTTATGGGTAGAGAGTCGTATCCCGCCGACATCGGCCGGTATCTCCATAGGTTGTTGGGCTTGTCCCGGAAAGGGATGGGAAGACCGCTATTCGGCTCGCTAGCATTAGGGAGCACTTGCAGCGCCATAAAGAAAAGTTAGATATTTCAGACGAGGAGGCACTGTAGAGGGCGCGATGTCACCTCGCGATCTTGCTGGCTGGTTGCTTCTTCCCGAATAAGAGCCAGAACAAGATCGATCTTTTCCTACTGCAGCTCCTAGAAGATCCAAAGGCTTGCGATCAGTTGAGCTGGGGTAGCGCCGTTCTTGCATACACCTACCGTACATTATGCGATTCTGCCCGTTCAGGAGAGCATCACACGGACATGTGTGGGCTACTCGTGCAATCTTGGGCATGGTCGAGAATTTTTAAGGTCAGGCCGAGATTTGATCGAGGACATGTGGTGCCATTTGCTGCACGGTACGTTCATGACTTTGCTTAAGTTATAACTAAATTCCCTGATTTGTGGCGTACAAATTACTGAACGATTTTTCTACGCAGGTGGACTAGACCTTTGTCCAGAACTAATATTACGAGTCACGTCCTTCTGGCTTATAGGGATCAGCTGTCCATGATGACTTCGTCACAGGTATTTTATCATCTAAGTTCCCGTTGACCTTTAAATAATTCTTTTAAAACATAAATATATTTCAAACAATTAATTTTATCATTCCATTTTAGTTCCTATGGACGCCCTACGCGGACCACATGCACTCTCTGCTGGATGGATGCCTTCAGGGTGAGCACATTTGGAGGTCGAGGACATACCTCCACTATTACTATATTGTGGAGGGGACATTATCCCGATACGATGATGCGACAGTTTGGATGCCTCCAAATTATTTCGGACGATCTTCTAAATGAGACCGAGACTCAAAGATTGCACATAATAAAGAGATCATCACACTATAAGAATTGGGAACGAGACCATGCTATTTACGTTCAAGAGTTGCACGATCGAGCTAACCGTTTCGTGGAGGGTCCTCTTACACCTTACCCTATGGCTGTGGAGGATTATAGGTCTTTGTACCATCGTAAGACCGTACAGTTTGTCTAGGATCCTAGTCATGAGCCACTCGATGCAGGTTATCATGGCCGCACATATTCATTGCATGCCCTGATACATACTAACTATTTCTTAATAGTAGGACGTTCAACAATCTCTATTGGAAATTATTAAATCAGTGATTATGTTCCTGCGTATCGAATTGCAGAGCGACGAGTTGGGCCAACTTATGCAGTGGATGTCCAACCTACAAGAGATGTACAACGGTAATGAGTATCATTCCCAGCATGCACAGAATTACAGGCAGATATCGACCAGGATCAGAGACTTGATGGAGGCCACCGGTTTGCCAATCCAGGATCCGACCGATACTGCCGATCCAGGAATCGTACACGAGAATCCCAGTCAGGATTACTTACCTCCATAGTCTAGATCACTGTTGAGACGGATAAGGAGTCGGGATTTGAGGAGCGACAGAAGAGCTAGAGGGCCCCCGCCCGAAGTACCTTCTCTTACAGCACAAGCAGGACCCTCTGGACGTCATTCGGTTTGGATCGCCCTACTGGATATGGACCCTCTCGTCTTGCTAGATCTGGTCGTCGTTCCATATCAGACCATCCTGCTGTATCCGATCATTCTACATCCTCCTACCATCCACGATCAGGTATTTTGCCAGAGGTGCAGACATTGGGGAGCGATGACTTATTTTCAGCACAAATGAACCTTAGGTTCCTTGACATGAGGACTTCGCAGACTTTTAGTGCTGATCATTTGGCGGATGTAACTTCATCATCTTAGCAGCTCGCACCTCTGGTCGCAGTTGGCACTTTCGATTCTGCACATCCTGTAGAGTACAACTTCGAGGATCTTTGGTCTGGTAAAGTGCACTAGCAACAGCCGACCACGAATGTCACTCCTCGGCACTCAGATTCTGGAGATGTTCATATGGGCTTAGGCATCGAGTCTAGTTCTCAAGGTGTTCACTTACAATTTGGAGATGATCCCGAACCAGCTACGAAGGAGACAGAGTTACAGCGACAGGATCGCCCAAGTCGTGGTCAGATGAAGAGGACGAACAGTTGGTTCTACGGATGAGGTCGTCATTCGTAATTTTGCGAGTAGGTTGTATATATAGTTGTAAGTAATAGTACTTTATTTATATTTTTCAATAACTGGCAACTGGATAAAAAATAAATAAATGATTGATCATCATACTCATTATCATCACCATCATCATCGTCATCATCATCGTCACAATCATCATCCTCATCCACATCTTCATCCTCATCATCTTCATTAGAGTCATCCTCACTATCATCATCATCGTTGTCACCATCTTCATAATCATCATCGTACTCGTCATCATCGAGAGGTGTATTTACATGAAGTCCGTATGGGTCATGCAACATGTTCCACGACAATCTATCCACCGGTATATGAGTGAACGTGTATTTCCTCCTGTCGTGATCTTTGCCGTTGCAATTGCTACACCCTCGTGGTCTTTGACTTGTTTTGTTCGCGTAGTCCCTCGCGCCCCTCATTCGTCTATTAATTCTTTTGCGACCCCGACCGTATGATGAACCATCCGACTATCATCCGATAAGAGCAAAAATTTGGATTCGGGCAGTTATTCGGCAGAGGGTGAAACACACCACTGAACTGTTGTCTGCAACCATCCCTTATGTAGCAACGATGAACCAGATCTAGACGACGAACGTTGAGTTCCTTCGCAACAGCCATGGCATGAGAACAAGGAATCATGTAGGTGTCCCACTCTAAACATGTGAATGAACCCATGTCAAATTGGACAATGTGTTTACGGCCCGCAACTCCGAGACGCAACGGTGGAGATCTGACACTGAACGTACGACCGGGAGCATTTGGATATAACGAGACTTCGTATCGTCTGACATGCATCTTGTTGTCATTGAATGTCTCAGACGGTATCGGTGCAGAGCAGATCTATACCTATTTATTTTCGCCATCTCGTCTGTAAAAATCGTCATAGCTTTTGCGTGAGTGGCCTGGACGAACGCCCTTATCGGCAAGAAGCGACCGCCTCTAAGAACGTTATTGTAACTCTTCGCGTCGTTGGAAGTAGTTACGCCCCATCTGTAGAATCTATCTAGGAACAATGTCCAGGGAATACGTTGCAGATATGTAGCTGTATGGTGACTCGTTTTTATAAGATCTGTCCATGCCTTCATATATTTAGCCTCATCTAACTCGGTACACACGGCCCAACATAACCCATATATTCCTTTCTTCTTCGGGCACTTGCCATCACATTAGCACGAACATGCTCCATGCAGAACCTGTGCAGAGGCAATGTTTAAGTGATGGATTAATTTGAATTTAAAATTACAATGAAAGTGTTGTAATCATCACCTGTGAACTCCCCAGTTCGGAAATTTTCTATCCAGCTTCACGATAGCAGAAAGGATGCTCGAATGACGATCAGAGATGATCCAAGTGAACGTATCTTGCAGAACGTATTTTTTCAGGTATTTCAAGAACCAATACGAGCTGTGGTTCGACTCCTCGTCTACGATTACATATGCGACTGGCATGACTCTATGGTTAGCAGTCTTCACAATCGCTACGACCGCCTTACCCTTGTACGCCCCTCAGAGATGCGTTGCGTCAACGATAACTACAGGGTGACTGTGTTGAAATGTGCGTTTCATGGCACCAAAATACCAAAATACGTACTTGAATAAATAACCAAAATCAGTAAATTTATTTTTTTAAGTCATATCACAGTGCAGTAAACATTTGTCCGTACCGGTAATCTTTCTCCGACTATGTACAACCCCATCCTCCTTCTTGAACTTCCACTGCACTTTCGTCCCATCGTTGCAGTGTTCAAGAGCTTGCATGTAACTAGGCAATTGGGGAAAATTTGTCTCCCAATCTCCATATAACTAGTTCATGTGCCACTCGCTTACCGTCCCAAGCTTTTTTCCTCCCTATTTTACAGCCGAATGCTGCTTCGTAGTCGGAAATAATGGACTTGATTGGGTAATTTGGATGGTCGCGAATCTTACCAATTATGACGTGGGCAACATGATTTTGCGAAATATTCCTATCTTCCCGTTCGTTGTTTGCTCCGTCACAATTGTGCCCATCACACCAGACTTTCATTTGCCACGTGCGATATTCCTCTTAAACGAAGCACGAATCTTCCAGTTGCATACAATACCGTGATACGGCTTCTTAGTACGTTTATTGGGACGATTTATGCATTCTGCCGCCCATCTCGTCTGATCTGACACCGTCACGCGATACTCTGCTCCCCGCCTAGTTGACCATATGGCTATCGCACCATGAAGCTCTTCCCTGTTCGAAAAATGCGTTCCCAACTTTATGGTGCTAGGGCCACCATTGTATAACTCTGGATTAGCAGGAATGCAACTGTTTGTTACCTCATCAGGTCCATCAATATTGCTAAACACATGATAATCTCTTGCGCGAGGAACAATGTAATCCTCGTTGGAGGGGCCGTATCCCCGTTGTCCGCGAGGCCTACTACTCGACTGTCTCTCGGCATTGAATCCTGGTGTTCGACCCGAATTATGAATCAGATGATAGCTTATGAACAAATCACGACTCCAAGAATAATGTTGATACATCAATGATAATGTAGCATCATCATTAGTAACGATACATTGTTTTTCACCGTTATCAATCGCATATACGTAGATTAGCCTCAATTGTACCGCTTCTCTTTCAATACCGGCATAGTTGCACATTACTTGGAAAAAATCATCATAACTTAACCTATCTTCGATCAAATACGTTGAGTCGGGAACACTACCTACAACGACCTTGCCATCAACATATTGTACAGAACTCCTCCAATATAAATTTAAATATGAAGATATATTTAATAATATTTTAAAAATAATACGAAGAAAAAATTAGGATTTTCAAAAATATTAAGAAAGATTGTGAAAATGATGAAGAAAGATTGTGAAAATGTATATCGTGCGGTGAGCCTTTTATAGCCAAAAACTTTTCCGGAAGTGGAATTTCCGGACTTTAATCCCGTGTGTGGCAATTATAGATTAAATATTCCCGTAAACTTTATTTTCGGGACAATAGAAGATCCGGATTTAACATTCTGGATCAAGCTTTAGCCGAATACACCATTTTCGGGACAAAAGCAGTCACAGATTTACCATTTCCGGAATCAACAAATCCGGATCAAGCTTTACCCGTGTACCCCATTTCCCTGGACAAGTAATCCCGGATTCTCCATTTCCAGAGGTGGAAAAATTATTCCCGGACACATCATTTTCGAATCAAACCTTAATTAATTACAATTAGCAATCTCGAAAATCTAATTTCCGAAAATAGTAAATCATGTCCACCTTTTAAGGCTCAGTTACACAAAAATGCCGCATCCATATGTTTGATCCTTTGATGATGCACGCGCCATTCTTTGGTGTTCTTTTCTTCCGCAACCCATATAATTATGCTGCTCAACAATCTTACCTCTTAACAATCTTATCTCCGAAAAATAGTAGATTTGAGCTCGCCACGGATGAATTTGATGTGGTGGACAATTCATATTTATTTTGTTTATCTCAGAATGGTGTAGCTAGCCAAAAATTCAAGATGTTCAATATATTTTAAAATAAATTGGAAGGTTCATTTAAACAATTTCATGATTATTTAATTAAAAATTATAAAAATTAAAAAAAGTATTTTATTAATTCTTTTAAGTTGAGGGAACCCTTCATTGCTATGTGGCTATGCCACTATCTTAGATGGACTCAAAAGGTTTTTAGAAGGAAGGAATTGAGAGTGGGTTCTGATTGCATGAGCTGCGAAGAATAAGGGTTTTCTACGGTGGTTTCTTTTTTGTTTTTATTGGTTTTCGATTTAACCGTGGGTTAGTCAGAAACCGAATCGAAAACCGATACACCAATTTTTATACAACCGAACCGAAATTTATATCGGTATTGATCGGTTAGATCATATCGGTTTGCTTTTAGTTTGGTTTTTATTCGGTCTGTGCAGTCTATTTGTGATAATAAATATACTGATAGCTTCTTTATTTTACTTTTATTTTTTAATTAAAAAAATAACCAAACACATTCTTCCAAGTAATTTAACTATTTATAGCAGCAGTATAGAAAACTTTCAAAATGTGGATATCTTTTCTTTTGTAATTAAACACATACAAAAAGCAGAAACCTTTTACTTATATATTATGTAAATGAATATTAATCTACAGAGATGATGAGAGGCTCTCGTTGTTGTTCTTCCAATCCACTCGAAGCGGTATTCTTTTTTGGTTTGGCGCTATTCCTGTAGATTACATACAACAATAATTGAGCTGCTCCGAGCAAAAATCCTATCCCGTTTGGTACCTGCATGCATTATTCGTGAACGCTTATGTATAAATTAATGCCAAGAAATCACATTAGTTAGAGTTTGATGAACCGATAATGGAGTTTAATTAATTAAAAAAACACGGAATATGTACGTACGTAAAGCATATCATGCATGGAATATATATATTTAATTTTTCGGATTCTAAGTACTCGATCATAATATGTATTCATGTTAATTTAATTTATGCGGAACGTCTAGAATTTAATAAAATGAATTATATTTAGAAATGAATTAAATGTTTTGGCAGCTCACCAGAAGGAAGTAGTCACGCACAAGCACGGCATAGAATGCCCAAACCCCACCATTCAAGAATAGAAAAAATGAGAGCCAGAATGGCATAAACTCCACACTCTTCGTTGACACCACTGTTTTCTGCATCATATCATCATTTTTTAATTAATAAAAATTGACATTAATCTATGAAATGTGTTTTTTTTTAGCATCTCTTCGAAGACTATAATATCGATCTATTGTCCTACAAAAATTACTTTCTTCTAGATTGATTCAAGTAAGTATTAAGAACCGAAGCTAGCTAATCTATATTTGTGGTTGCCATAAATGTGACGAGTAGTTGAGACCCACTGACCCACAAAAGGTCCTGCATGCTGATTAAAAGATGGCGACTTTCGATTTTTGTATTCATTATGCTATTCTATAGGATGGATGCATGATAATCATACATTTGGAAAGTCAGAAGCATTACAAAACAATGGAAAGAAAGTAATTAAATTAGGTGCGTTTGAGTATCCACTTTATACATTATATGGCATGTTAATTTGGAACATTTAATTAACTACAAATCTACAATTAAGTACCATTTATATATCATGAAGAACATTAACACATATATCTATATAGCAGTGTATATAGGAGGAAGTTGTTTTATATATAAAATGGCAAGTAGTCATGTGGTGGGAGTGTTGTCATATAATAATGTGGCC
This sequence comes from Rutidosis leptorrhynchoides, assembly GCF_046630445.1. NCBI lineage: Eukaryota > Viridiplantae > Streptophyta > Magnoliopsida > Asterales > Asteraceae > Rutidosis > Rutidosis leptorrhynchoides. Next base: position 74,559 of record NW_027266417.1, on the reverse strand, counting down.
AACTTAAGGGGATAATCGCTTCAATATACTAATAAATAACTGATCGAAGAACTTTTCTTAAATAAAAAACTGGATCCTATGTGTAGTATAATTAAAGTGCTGATCTTGAAGTGCATTAATTAGACAACGTGGGCAGTCACTAATTAGTAACATACAGTATTAATTTACGTAATATCATTCTAAAAGTAAATGGTTTTAAATTAATAATAAGATGATGAAATAAAAATCCTCACCATGGCTGCAAGAGGAGAGCCATACATGATAATATTAAGTCCAGCACAGACGACCCCTAACACGTCAAGTCTTATCTCTCCTTTCAACGCCAACTGAGTCACCAAAACAACTGCTGCCAGAAATCCCAAGTCCAGTGCCCCAAATAGAGCTCCAGTTTTATTCTACATCGATCGATATTCAAACCATATATATACAGTAATTAATTCAATATATAAAGCCTTAATCACTAAATTAAATCGCGAGATTACGGGTATACTACTTCCGTCCTAAAATAGAAGCAAATTTTTACATACAATTTGTATTGAAAAAATTGTATTTATTTTGGGACGGAGAGAGAGTATATAATTAAATACGAACCCTCATCATAGTTGGCGCGTAAATGAGGAACAACAAGACGTAGATAGATTCTACAAGGATTCCAAAGCCGTTAACAGTGGCGACGAGATACTCTCCAGGCTTTATGATTCCATAATAAGTCCATAAGGATGAATTCAACAATGTGCAAACATAAGGGACACACTCAAAATCCTCCGTTGATTTGTTCTTTACTATTCTCCAAAATGTCGGACTGAAAAATAATAAAATAAATAATTAAGTACTCAATTTTACAAACAGTTAATTAACATACCTTAATAAATTACTTCATAATAAGATGAATTTAGGAGCATACACAGGAGAAAGAAATACCAAGACAGAGATGATATTTCCTGCAGAAAGAAGATAATCAAGGAACTCTATAATTAGCATATGGATTGAAATTAATGTTGTTAATTCAAACCTAATAAACATTTTGTAAACAAAAGCAAGAAATTCAACTTTTATTTTTTGCTTCTTACCAATGAGCCCAATAAAAAATGTCAAGCCTTCCATTGTTATATATATGCTGGAAGGAGGAAAGAGGAGATCAGAGAGAAAGAGAATAAAGCTTTATCTCTTAAAGAGTATCGCGATCGATATTAAATGATCTAATGTATACTAGCTTACGAATAGTGTTACAGCTATATATTGAATATTATAACTCTGAAGACCTTTTCTCTCTCTCTCTTTTATTTATATATATGTATGTAAATATAATATAATAGGGAGAATGTGCATCCATAAATTTATTTGACCCATAAATTGATATTTAATAATATATTTAAAATTTGAATTTATCGAGTTCAAGTCCTAATTTGATCGCTGTTTATAATTATAATTATAATTATATATTAATTTTTGAAGACTTTACAATATAATGCGAAAAATGTGAACCTATAAATTTGTTTGACCCATAAATTTATATTCAAATATTATATTTAAAATTTGAATTCAGGTATTAACTCTATCATTGTTCATAATTATATTATTGAAAAACATAATTAGAACTTAAATCTCACGATTACTTGCGTGTACTTTGAATACATCCATCCAATGTCAACTATGAAGATTTTAATTATACCATTGAAAAACATTATTAAAACTTAAATCCCAACCATCAACCATCAAAAGGTTCGACCATCAAGCGTTCGGCCATCCAAGGGTTCGACGTCAAAGGATTCAACCATCGAAAGGTTTGACATCGAAAGATTTGACCATCAAAATTTCGACCATCGAAGGGTCAAAGGATTCAACCACCAAATGTTCGACCATCAAAGGATTGAATGGCTAAACTATCAAAGGTTCGATCATTGAAGTGTCGAAAAATTCAAACATCAAAAGTTCGACCATCGAGGGATTAAAGGGTTCGACCATTAAATGGTCGAAGTGTTCAACCATCAAAAAGATTCATGAAGGGTTCAAGGTTTGGAAAAAGGTCCAAATATACGGGTTGGAGAAGGTCCAAATACAAAACTTATCCAACCACTATATCATGAAGACTGAGTTTAGATATAAGATTTCAAGAAGGATTCAACCACTAAGACTTCAAGAAGGGTTCAGCTACGTACTAAGACTTCAAAAAGGATTCGACCACTAAGACTTCGAAGATAAGGATGATTCAACTATAAGAAGTAAGAGTTCAAAAATAGAATTAAGGTATTGAAGAGTTATAATAGAAGATGGACTTCAAGGAAGGTTTCTGATTGGTTAGGACATTCTACTCCTACATGGACTAGGACTATCTCAAGCACTATAAATAGAGGCTTCAACCCTCTCATTCAACACACGCATTCAAAGCAATGCAACTCTGCATAAATTTCAAGGCAAGAAACTTCTCTCGGTGGAGCAAGCAAGTCAAGCTTTTGTCAAGCTACCTTTGTCACTTACCATGATAGTCGGTGGTAAACTTTGTCTTTGTCATATATATATATTGTCTCGTTGTTTTATTTGTTTGTCATTGTCACGTGCCATTGTTTAAATTTGTTTCGTTAATCTTTAATCGGAGGAATCATATAAATTGTAACCCTAAATCGTTTGATTTTCTTTAAGAAATTAATAAAGTCATTAGTTTCTGTGATTGCATATATTTTGTGTATACAAGTCGAAACCTATTATATGAATTGTCACCTTTTGCCTTATAAAAAAAAACTAGACATAAGGTTAGTATAGATTGCACGAAGGAAGATAATGGACCAAGGACATAGACGAATCAAAGACTGATATGTTTAACAGGTGTATTTACTAGCTTGTATACAATATACGAGATCAATGATATGGCAAAATCGATGGACTAAACTAAATAACATCACGGAGATCAATGACATGGAAAAATCGATGAACTAAAAAGAGTAAGCAGTGATTAGACTATGATCAGTAATTCGTGAGAGCTAAATAAGGACACAAAATCGTGATCTGTTCCTTGCACATCAAGTATCCATTCACAAGAAAGTTGTAAATTGGAGATCAAAGAAAATCGTATCATATCATCTTCTTTATCACGATAGGATTATCGACCAAGGAATGAGGGAGTATAAATAGACAACGAACTTTCAGCCACAGAATTTTGCATAAACAGAGCACAAGGAAGAAGATAGAGTGACGTCCATCCCACTCTACCCTTTAGTTTGTTGCCATAGATTATCCATATTCATAGAGTGTGTAGAGATCGAGAGTACTAGCCGGTCGTGGCTCGTTATTGGTAGGGTCCTAGAATAGGTCAGTCCTAGGTCTAGAATTTACATAGGAGATAAGCGAATTACATCAATAGTCTTGACGTGTGGCTTGTACACGCATCTGGGTAATTCATGTCATATTACTCTCCCCATTGTAAGCAACTTCTACCCGGCCCTTTGGTCAGCGGACGTAGGTGTTGGCTATTTAATGCCGAACCACGATATATCTTTAATAGAATAAATTTAAACAAGGTTGTTATTTATTTCGTATTGAATATCTCGCATTTAGTCTCTACTATTCTTGTTCTGTTTAATCTATATTGTGCCAAAATCAAGAACGATTATATGCTCCAACAGTTCGATCTAATCTAAGTGAGAACTGTTCTATCCATCTTATCGCGTTTTTACAAGTCTATGCAAAAACCTATTTGTTTCAAGATTGTTTAATGCATCCGCCAAACCGTAATAACTGCTCGAGTTTCTACTCGTTGAGGTGTTACATCCCTTAGATCAAACAAGCTCGCTCAACTCGTTATTATTTTGTTTGATTTAAATATAAGTCTCCAAACCTTGACACTAGTCTCGAGAGACTTATCTTTTATACGTCAACCAATATGATCAGTATAACTCCAATAGTTAAGACTGGTTTATTCACTCATAGTCTCTTAAGCATAAACACATTTATTTAGTAAGACTTTCAGTTCAGACAGTTCACGGCACAAACAGCCCATTATATCTTTAGATTATCAGATCTATAGATCTAATTATCAACAACTTTTGCTGACATAACTAATTCAATAATCATATAACTGAGTCAGATATGAAGGTTCTGATTCACTAGCAACTCAACTGAATCAGATCAAGGAGGTACTAACTCGGTATCCAAATTGATCGGGTTGGTTTGACTTGAAGGACACTAACTCAGGATCTGATAGATTGAGTTAGTTCTACACTTAGAGCGCTAAGTCATGATCATCATCGTCATCCGAAGGAAGGACTTAGGCGTCATCAACTTACTCAACTGAAGTGCATCAACAGGAGTTTAAGAGTCCACTGTAAGTCTAGGTTCAGGTTCTTCTGAACTAACACTACACTATCAATAGCACTTAGTTTATCAATAGAAAGTAAGTTGCTTGTTAGTACTGGTCGAGTTGTTTCGGACCAAGTACATGCTTATCTTTCATAGATTATTGCATTCTAATTTATTAATTGATTATTAAACATAAACTGTGTTAGGTTACATAGTACTATTATTTTTACACTTATAATACTTGAATTATTTCTCTAGTAGTTTAACTGTTTTAATAGTACTGTTTGTTTATGCGCTGCCATTTAGTATCTAGCTTAAGAATATGGATTCCATATTTTATTGAGTTTATTCTTAAGTGGATCTTGTGTACGTCTGATTAAATCACTTTGATAAAATAGAGATATAAACAAGTGATTGTCAGATTAGGTTTGAGTTGTAACCCGTTAAGTTGCTTCTTAAGTGACTTAGTCGAAAAGAGTTAGGGCTATCAAATTTCAGTTTGTTTATCTTGTTTTCTCCGGATTCTACACTTTTATATTCGTGTATTTTCTGAGGTTTACAGATTGGCATGCCTGGTGGGACAATTCTACCTCTCATCTCTTGATTGATAAAACTCAAAACTCAATGGCACTAAAGAAACAACTCACATATGGAGGAAAATCCTCTACTAGGGTCAAGGTTCCAAAGCTCGCTAACCCCATTGGCGAAGCAACTCCCATGCTCCAAAAGAGCTCCGCCAAGCATGTCTTCATGCCCAAAGGAGCCACTGAGGGAGTTAAGACCGGCCACCACTCAACCATGCCTATTCAACTTGGAGTTGTATGAAAGATGGGGCACACTCATTGTTCTCCTCGATCGAGCACGACTTTCTCGATGAAGTAAGCGATAGCTCTCTAACCCATCAGGAGGATGAACAATGCCACTAGATGGCATGGAAGCAAACCAATTGTTTGGAGGAAACGATGAAATTCTTCTCGCTAATGTAGAGGAAACTTTTGTTACATGTAAGTCTTTCTTTCTTGTAGGGACTCATGTTAAGGAGGATTCACCTACTTTGGATGAATCCCAACCAAGGAAGAGCTTAACCAAACGAACGCATGGCTCAACTAGAGGCACCTCCAAAGTTAAGGCTCCAAAGCTCGTCAACCCTATTGGTGAAGCCTTCTCCTAGACAAAAAAGAGCTCCACCAAGTTAGTTCGTGACACCTTAGGAGGAAGTGGACCTATGGGTTCAGCTAAGAGAGTTAAGATCGCTCCTCATATCAATCATGCCTATCCGACGAGAAGTTTGGTGAAGTGTTGGAAAAATCCACTTTTCTCTCTCAATGATCAAGACTCAATCAACAAAGGAAAACCAAGTCCTTGGTGAAGACAAAACTAAAATCTCTAGCAACTTGGAGGAAACTTTTGTTACATGTAAGTCATTTTCTCTTGTAGGAACTCATAATGGAGGATATGAACCTACGGGTGGAGGAGGAAAACTATTGATTGAGGAAGCAACTGTACAAAGTGATGAGCCAACAATCCAAGTGGAGTTGGAGGAAAATCAGTTTGATCTCCAAGAAGGACATGCATCATCTGAAGAAGGATAAGAGAGTTATGAAGAAGAAAATAAATCTCTAGTGGAAGATGATGAGTCTGAGAGTATGAGCAAGATGCTAGTGGAGGATGATGCTTCGTCAATCAAGGTGTTAGTGGAGGATCTACCTGCTATGAATGAAAATGGACAACCCATTAAAGAAGGATATCCACAAGTGCTTGCTACCACTCTTAAGTGAAGTCAATTTGGAGAAATATCTAATTTGGGAAGAGGAAAAGTTAGTCGAATATGAAGAAAACGAGGTTAATAACCATGGAGGCATTGATATGACACTTGTTCTAAAGGAGCATGAAGCATCTAAAAGAAAGTGTTGAAGAGATTGAGCAAGAGATGCCACCAATGAAGGATGTTAATGGCTATTCAAGGCATTTATCAACTAATAACCTCCCGAATATACTCCAAGTCGTGCATGTCATGATGACTGAAATTTCTTATGATAAACAATTTTGTACTGTGCAAAGTAGCTTGGAGGCCAGTATAGAATCATCCATGAAATCTATGGGGAAAGAATTATGAAATCACTAAACGAAAGTCTCCTTCAAAGTATCTCATGGAGATGATATCCACCCAAAGAGCATGAATCATCTATACCACCCCAAGAAAGCAATCTAGGCGCTCCATTAGTTAGTGCTACCTGCCAGCCAAATCATACTACTGCTAACTTGGTGAATGAGGGGGTCACTCCTATCTCGACCAATCAAAATGCTCTAAGGGACATGGTTGATGAGATTATTCAAAGTAAAGAAAATAAAACATCCGGACTAATATTGGGATACTAGAAACCGTATACTACTATGATAGATTCCATATGTTTCCCAACGAATTATCATCCACCCAAGTTCAATCAATTCGATAGAAGTGGTAATTCTCAACTACACATTGCCCACTTCATTGAGACATGCAATGGTGCATGAACTCATGGTGATATGTTAGTCAAGCAATTTGTTCGATCCCTAAAAGGTAGAGCATTTCAATGGTATTCAAAACTCCCAACTGGATCTATCAATTCATGGGAACATGTAGAGAGGGAATTTCTTATAATGTTCTATATTGTTGATCGACAACTCACTTAACAAGAACTCTCTACCACCTTCCAAAGAGATGAGGAATATGTCCTTGATTACATTCGAAGATGGAGGGATGTTAAACTAAAGTGTAATGATGTTATTGAAGAGGAAGCCATAAAGCTTTATGCCAAATGCATGTTATGGGATATTCGACATCCCTTAATGATAGTAAAGCACAAGTCCTTCAACGAATTAGTAGCTCGTGCTTATAAAATAGAGACAAGTATCATAGAGGATAACTCCTCACAATACTATGAACAAAAATCAAAAGAAATTCTCAAGAAGAAGAAGAAGAAGAGGAGGAGGAGGAGGAGGAAGAAGAAGGAAGCGATTCATACTACATCAACCACTACTCACTAGAGGAAGACTCTAACTATGGAAGTGAGTCAGAATTAACATCAGATGAGGAGTAAAAGGAACATTATCATGAGCAAGAGGATAAATTGTTCATAATCCTCCTATGTATGAGGTTAAACTACTAAATTTTCCTCAACCAAGGCTGGGGGCAACTCGAACTACGTAATGACTTGATTTTTCCAACAAAAAAGGAGAATACGTAGGCAGCTTAGTAATAAGTTCAGTCATCATCGTCTCAACTCCATTTTTGTCTTTGTCTTATATATAAGTCTATATACATGGTGAAAACCGAAAAAAGGCACGATGTACATACAACCAACTTACAATGAAAACCGAAAACGACGTTGTATGGGAAATCAGGCACCCATAAAAAAATCATCATAAAAAACAAAAATCTTTAATGAGTCTACATGAATGCAGATTCGTCGAAGAGCTAACTCATATCATGGGGAATCTTGCAACTTCCTGGATAAGAGTTTAAATATTCAAAACCTCTCGAGTATGAGGATAAAATGCTTATGTCTCCATACTTTGAGCTTAGGGGCATCTCATTGAACTACATGATGACTTGATTCCTTTGCAAAAAGGATACGTAGGCAATTTGATGTTCATACTGAATTCAGTCATAACCATCAAACCACCATCTATTCTAGCTTGATCTTTGTAAGATACATTAATTTTAAATTATTTAAATATTGTTGTGAACAACTTGGGAAGTACTTAAATGAATAAACATCCATAAGAAAGTCATGTAAACTTGTTGTCACCATAGCTCATGATCATTATTCATTATGATAACTTTCAACTATAATGTCTCTTATATAATAGCTCTTGTCAAAATGATTCAACGTTAATATCTATGGAAAGATTTAGAATGACCATGAACACTTGAAGAGGGAAGTTTATTCAATAATAAGGGTTATTTGACATAGATGAGAATCACTTAGACAAAATCTCTCTTGGTATGAGAGTCTAAAAACTACCACAATGAAAGTCTAAGTATTCTAAAAATATTAGTTAGCTAACTCAAAGCAATTCAATTGCTAGGCTAAATTTTACTCCGCTATAGAAAGTCGACAAAAAGACAAGCGAAAAACTAAGAGAATCAACTACCTCCAAAGCATAGAGGATTTCAAACTGCTTTATAATGATTGATTACTCTAAACCTGAAGCAACTTGGATAAATTCTCTCCTTAGCATGAAAGGTCAAACTGCTGTAAAATTTATGTCCAAGTATTTCATGCTTAGTAAAGTCAGAAAAATACTTGATTAAAAAAAATATCATCCTCCAAAGAAGCTTAAAACTTAAAGGAGGATTCAAATGAACCCTTGTCACACGAAGGTTCAAAATATAATAAATGGTCTTCAACAAGCATGTGTATGATGAAGCAAACCTATTTGGGTTAAAAGAGAATCCGTAAATGTCATAAAGGCAAAATAGTTTCGAGACTCACCCACTTTGCACCTCAACAAATTCATGCTCGTGACCAACTCTCGAAAGGGGGCAGCTGTACACAATGAAATTTTGACGGCCAATTAAGTATTGCACGTATTTGATGAAGAGCGATAATTCGTTACTTAGCTTGTTCGCAATTTGAATCATGTATAGCCTTATTTATCCGTGACTCGTTAATGTTAACTTTGTTTTAGCCAAAGATCCAAGGTTGAAAGTTGTCCAAGGCCCAATCCATGCATTATTTTTCTCGTTCGTCAAAAGGTTGTACAATATTTTACCCATAACTTAGTTGGGCTTTTGATAGTTGAAAATGGAAGGATCCAACCATCAAAAGGTTCACCATCGAAGGGTTCAACATCAAAGAATTTGACTATCGAAGGGTTCGACATCAAAAAGTTCGACCATCGAAGGGTTCCCACGTCAAAAGGTTCCACGTCAAAGGGTTCGACCATCGAAGGATTAAAGGATTCGACCACCAAAGTTTCGACCATCAAAGATCGAATGGTTCAACTATCAAAGGTTCGATCATTGAAGTGTAGAAAGATTCAACCATCAAAGGTTCGACCATCGAGGGGTTAAAGGGTTCGACCATTGAATGGTCGAAGTGTTCAACCATAAAAAAGATTCATGAAGGGTTCAAGGCTTGGACAGAGGCCCAATTATACTAGTTCGAAAAGGTCCAAATACAAAACTTATCCAACCACTATATCATGAAGACTGAGTTTAGATATAAGACTTCAAGAAGATTCAACCACTAAGACTTCAAGAAGGGTTCAACTACGTACAAAGAATTCAAGAAGGATTTAACCACTAAGACTTCGAAGATAAGGAGGATTCAACTATAAGAAGTAAGAGTTCAAAATAGAATTAAGGTATTGAAAAGTTATAATAGAAGATGGACTTCAAGGAAGGCTTCTGATTGGTTAGGATGAATTCTACTCCTACATGGACGAGGACTATCTCAAGCACTATAAATAGAGGCTTCAACCCTCTCATTCAATACACGCATTCAAAGCAACGCAACTCTGTAGAAATTTTAAGGCAAGAAAACTTCTCTCGGTGGAGCAAGCAAGTCAAGCTTTTGTCAAGCCACCTATGTCACTTACCACGATAGTCGGTGGTAAACTTTGTCTTTGTCAATCTTGTCTTTGTCATATATATATATTGTCTCGTTGTTTTATTTGTTTGACACTTGCAGGGAAGATCTATAATCCGTATGTGGGTCAGCTAGAAGGAGGCTTGGGTAGCGGTGGAACTATATTCGATTCAAACTGACTCGTCTTCGCTTCCGCCTTTCCCTTATATTTCCAGGTTGGCCGTGGTGTCATATTGGCTCCACCCAATTTCGAGCGAGGCTTGCCACTCTTTCCTTAGGTCTGTTCGGCCTTGCGTGGTTTTCCAGACGCTCAACATATTGTCATTTTTCTAGCTTTTCTAGCCTGCGTACCATAGATATTGGCCTGTCGGCCTTGTAGATGACAAATTTTGTACATTTGCCTTGGCGGGGCTTTTGACTTTTCGAATGCAGCAGCTTGACTTCATGCGTGTTTCGTGTTTTTGAGTTTCTTTGCTTCTTGAGCTTTCTGTTTTGCGTACTTGCTTTCACTTCGTATTATGTGGAAGTTGCTTAAAATATCTTTCTGAGGCTGGCCCATAGCTTTCAGCTTTTGATAAATTACATTCTTTCTATAGCCGGCTCATAGCCTTCGGCTTCTATACTATGCCTGTCCCAACAAAAAACGAGCATTCGACACTTGACGAGGGCTTAGCCTTCTGGTGTGCTTGGCTTTACTTGGCCTAATTTATGACTTGGCTTGGATCTTTTGTTCGAATTAAGGTTGACGGCTGTGTGACCGTAGCTCTTAACCGGCGTCTTATTTACCTAATGCTCTTGTCCGAGTCCTTATTTTGGTTAGCTGAGGGCGTCAGCTTCATCTTGACGATCGACGTCTTAACTCTTGTTACTGCTTCTAGCTTCAATGCTGCCTTGTTAAAATGAGTGTCGAGGTGGCCGTAGTTCTTAGTCGACTTTTAATTTTTTCTTTCCGTAGGTCTTAGTTTCCCTATTTTATCGTCGAGCTAGATGAGCGTTGGTGTGGGCATATCTCTTTGCCGACATCTACTGCTGGGTTAGGCATACCTCTTAACCAGCTTTGCTTTTTTGGGCTTTGAGAAACTTTTTCCTGTCTGGAATATATTGTATCATCGGTTTGGCTCTCGGGCTCTTAGCCGTGAGTTTATGTTTTTGAAGATTTGGAATCTTGCCTATTTATGAGAAAGCATTGGCGTGTCCATAGCTCTTAACCTTCGGCTTGACCTTCGATTTTAGGGCTTATCAGATTTTTCCATGTATGAGGAAGTACTTGGGTTGGGCATACCTCTTAACCGACATCTTGGCCTCTTGATTTTGCAGTCTCGTGTGGGGCGTCAATATGGGAGTACCTCTTAACTGGCGACTTAGTCTGCAGTTTTTCACTGGTGGGTTTTTGGTAAGAATTTTTATCAACCGAAAGGATTGTCGGGGTGGGCTTGCCTCTTAACAGACGCCTAGCACTGGGGTGGGCGTACCTCTTAACCAGTTTACTAGATCCTTTATGGGCTAATCCTCTCGAGTCCGAGGTGACGCCGGGGTGGTTGTGACTCTTAACCGGTACTAACGCTGGGGTGGGTTTCCCTCTTAACCAGTCGCTATATTCCAGGGGGCAAAAAGTTACCTTTCGCTTTTCTTTCGACAATGGGAGCCACCGAGGTACCTTATAACCGACGCTCTACATCTCTTATGTCGTGGCGCCGTAACTGCTCTTTTGCTTGTAACTAAGGTCGACTAAGTGAAAAAGGTTGAAATAGTGAGTGATCAATTCACAAATTCGATGTGTTTCACTCGACCTCTTAGTTAAGCATATCGTTCGTGGCAGACCGGAGGGCTATGATGGTCACGGGCCCATGCCCATCAAAGCGCTCATTTGGCATGGTCTATATGTTTTATAGGCCAGTTGATAACCAATCGGGTGGCCATGGCCTCGCTCCATGGCGGATGTCGGCTAAGACTGGCCTGTCTATTTTCGTCGAAGATCCTTCCAGTGATGCCTTAAACATATTTCTCCATCGGGACTAGTGTGGGGTGAAGGCCGAGCGGACTAAGACTTGAGGGTCTATGTTCATCCTTTGCTCGAGGCCCCACCGCCTCTTTATGAATATTTACATGTATCGAATGATGCAGCTCATGGGATTTACACATAGTTCACAAACAATTTTTCGTGCCTTATAGGGGCTTACAAAATTTGCCGTGCAGCGCCGAATACTATTGTTTCTAGGAAATTTCTATTAGATGGAAGCTCCTCCTATACTAGCCTAGGACAACTCTCAGTTGCAGCGATAGGTGCCAAGTGTGACGGCGGGCTATACTGAGGATAAGTGGAGTTTTTCACGGTTTGATATGTCCTCGGCTTCATGTGGTCCTTCGGCATTAGGACGCCGGTATCCAGTTGGCTGAGTCCTTTTTCTCGCACAGGAGATTTGGATCTCATTGCGGCGTTGCTGCATTATCGAAGCTCGTGGTGTGGCCTCCGACAGGTGGCTTTTCCTTTTGCAGACAATGTCTGCATCATGTGCCTTTTAACAAGCTTGTCGATTCTTCCCAGAGTGGCTATGGGCGATGAGCCAAAGGTCTTGTGGTTCTCCTGCTGGGGGAGCGAATTAAGGGCCAAGCCGAATGGGTATTTAGGTTAGATGCCCGACGCTTTCTCACTATTCTACGGCTCCATCGCTACGAGGGGGCACTTTCCAGTTATGGCTTAGGAGCCCCTCAAGGTTTCAACATCTCTTGGGATTGTGATCACGGGCGTCCGAGTGAGGCCGGACAGCTCTGAATCCCGTCTAATCATGGCCGGAACGAAGGCGAATTCCTCCAATTGAGGGCAACGTGCTTCAGCCTCTGAATGGGCTTGTCCGGCATAGGATGTCGGTCCTAGAGCCTGCTCTTCTTCCTTGCTAGATGATAAATTGGAGGCCATAGTGGAAATGACAGGATAGGCAGGCGGAAATTTCATTTCTCTTGGAGGTGTCGGTAGAGCAAGAGAGGTGAAATGTTGCCTCGAAGTCAAGAGGTATTCCCGGTATTTTGGGGTTTCTTCAAAAGATCTTCTAAGATTATCAAAGAACTGAATGTTTTTACCTCTATCATAGTTGGTGCACTCTTACACCCTTCTCACGCATTTCAGCTTCGACGTTTCGGCAACAACCTTGGATTTGTTACAAGTGGCCCTTGTCCCAATCGGGGAAACCATGAGGCTGAGGGGATTATCAAACCCTACATTAAGGTGTAATCTGCTGGGCTCAATTCTATCTGGCATACACTAAGTGCAGGAGCTAAAAGTTCTAGGCAGTGCCTACGGCTACCAGGTTCTAGCAGTCTTAACCGCTATGCTATTAGCATATAACCTAAGATAGTAATTAGCCCCGAGATTTAGAGGTCGCATTCACTAACCTCCGAGATGTGATGCTCGGCTAGGGAGGACTCAGGCGCATCAAACATCGGCATTTGGGCCTCCTCCAATGCATTCCCTCCGAACATGAGCTCGATGACCTCCTCGGCCTGAGTCGGACGTGTCTGGATCGACGCCGTGACTTTCATCAGTTTGGCTTGAGGGAGGTGGCGATCATCTCCGACATCATGATCCGTGTATGGGGAATGTCTATGGGCTCTGTGTGATGCTTCTAGCACCCGTAATGGCTCTCGGCCTTGAAGGCAAAGCGCATTTTGAGGGGCCTAGTCCGTCATGCACTTTAGACTCTACGGTCGTCGCACAGTGTCTCCAAACTTAGGCCTGGGTACCGCGTACAGTACCAATACCACCGGAAGTAGGAAACTTAAAAGCTTGGTAGAGAAAAGATGCCATGCCGGAGAAAGCCGATATACCTCTTCTGCCGAGAATTGCATCATACTCTGTAAGGCCTTCTATGATCAACCAATTGATCATCTGCAGGGCTTTATGAGCTCCGATCACGATGGTCACGGGGAGCCGTATTCGGCCTTTCACGGAGATCTCGACCCTATTGACCGCGTAAATTAGTCCTGGTGATGGTGACAGGTGTGAGTCCGTCAAACCCATGGCTATGAACACCTGGTAGTAAAAGATGTTAATGGAGCTAGCGTCGTCTACTAAAACCTTCATGATCGGCATATTGGCTATCATCAAAGGGATAATTAATGGGTCAGAATGTGGAAATTGGATACCCTACAAGTCTTCCTTCGAAAAATGTAGGGCTGTGACATGTGTGACAGTGCGGCAAGCGGCGGCACATGCCTTTCCCTTCATCGGCGCTCTCGTGGTCGGCGTGTTGTATCCCGTAATCAAATTTATCGGGCCCCCAGTCATGGTAGAATCGGGGTCTGATCGAGCAAAGATTCTCGGCTCGATCGTTGGGGGAGGAGCACGACTTGGAGCCGAGGGAGGAGCGTAGCCGGTTTGAAATCTATTATGCGCAGCCGTGGATGGATTGGCCATATAATACGCAGGCATTCTCGACATTTGGGCAAACTAGTGTGATGGGTAGTACTACTACTCGAAGGCGTTGTTGTAGGATGCGGTCAGGCTCCTTGATGGAGGGGGCAACATTGTTCAGTCCAGTTCTTCAATGCGGAGTTGGATTTCCTCTTCCAACAATCGAAGCGATCGGCGTGTGTCGAGTTGCGTAGCGCCTCTAGGCGATTGTAGAGAGCGAGGCTGAGGCAAAACAGGCATCTGCTTATAGGTACCGCTATCATCTCGACTAAGACAGTTTCTCTCTCTGAGCCTACGCATGTCATATGGCAGAGGGATGTCGGCATGACGCCGAGAATCCTCCGCTATTCTCCGCTCTTTGATCCTATCAAGAAGTTTCGTACGTTGTCAAATGACTCTGGCCCCTCTAGGGCGTTACGATTCCTCATTGTGTGCTTGAGGTCTCTGCCAGTTCTGGATGACCGGGTGGACTGGCCTTGAAGTCGTGATATAACACTTGTTGTTGTTGAGTCTAGGGGCGCCTTGGTAATAGGCAGGTCATGGAGTCGAAATATCGGGCTGCGAGCAAGGCGTGAATCGGTTGCGGTATGCAATAGTTCCTCTTCAGGAGCTAGAGTAGTGACTCAAACTATTGTCATGTGCTTTCACATTGGCATATCTGGCCGGTCTCACGAGCCTAATGCTAACATCATTTTGCTCCTCGAAGGGAGTAGGATAAGGTCTTCGATTTCTGTCCCTGTGACGGTACATCTCGAAGGGAGTATGCTAACATCATTTTGCTAACATCATATGCTAACATCATAGGGGGAAAAGCAGATGGTGCAGTTTTTGGTTCCGATCATATTCAGCACTTATAGTCCTGATCCTCATGCTTAATTGATAGCAGTAGTAATGTTACTGGAAGATTTATGAAGAAAAAGTTACCCGAACAGGCAATTGTGTTTTGGAACCTGGAAAAACTCGATGAAGACTAGATGCTGAAAAAGTTGACTTTTCACGAACTCCCCGCAGTCGGCGCCGATGATTCGACAAGGATGAAACGAGTCAGAGATGGAGAGCACGCGCCTCTTTCCAATCAGTCTTCGAGTTAGATTTCAGACTTATGACATAATGAAGGGTGAGAAGTATTTGAGCATCTATGTCCTATCCGGGCCTAGCAAGGCTCACCACAAAGTCGAGCGGCTACGTGGTGGATCTCAAGTCTAGAGAGGGAAGTGTCCAACTTCTAGAGAGAGAGTAAAGTGCCCTTAAATCTCTTGTGTATCTTTAAGCATAAGTCTTGGCTTACTTTGGACATTTGAGATGGGTCTTTATATAGGGGAGACCTTTAGGTTTGACTTGGATTGTCAGTGCTGAAAGCGACTTGCATAATTGTGAGGCCGTAGGTCTGCTCGACTTTTGTCGCTTCAGCCTCTTCGGTAGGGCTTGGCCGGCGGTGTTCGGGCATGTAGCCTCACAAAAAGGACTGAGCCACTGCGCGTAGCTGGCCGATCCCCAGCCAGAGGAGCCTACAATGGAACGATTCAAATTACCTAAAAGCCCCCAAGCCGTATCGATAGCCAAATCCTATGTATCTAATTGTCAGATCCATGTAAGATCCCAAATCCATAAAGTACTACCCCACGATCCCATTTTAATGACCATAGCTTATTGTTTTGTCAACAATAGATATGAAACAATGAACCAAGCAAAACAATACAAACAAAACCAGTACACAACTCATGCCAAAACAAAGAGCAAACAACCTCCACATCTTCCTCGATCCAACTGATAACATATTTTCATATGTAGGTTTGGTTTATGGCAAATTCACTTTGTAAATGTAGTCATGTATTTCTATTTAATGTATCTTGTTTCTAACTTTGGATGGACAAATATTAGTTAATGCAATATTATTTATTTATGTATTATTTTATTGAATTTATTAACTTGATGCATAATTTGCACATTTAAATTAGTTGAACAATGAATATTTACATAAAAATCAGTGAGAAAGAAATAATGAAAGAAAAATCTGAATGAATAGTGTTTCATCCTAAAATCGTCCTAAGATCGGACGAACCTAATAACAGTGGAGGAGCATGTTGATCTGCTTCAAGTCTCGGATATGTCGATTGGATGCTGCTATAACTGGTTGATTGATTCTACAAGAGATCTTGGGAACAATATTTAAGCTTCTATAGTCTGGGTCTGACCTCCAAGGATCGCCCAAGAACTGGAGATCTTGGATATATTGTCATATGGAATGGATCCACGTGTGGATGAGTGGTTCGTCTTTTTAGTGATAGAAAGATAAACAAAATAGTAGTTATCCAATGAATACTACTTGTGTGAGTGCAATTCTAAACCCGTAAAGACCTATATTCCTCCGAGCACGGACGCTTGTCACATACCAATCAGACTTTTCTCTCGACTCCCGTAGGTCGTTCGAGGTTGAGAGGCCTGATGGTCATAACGAGGCCAAACTCTAATGATCGGCTCTGGTAGCCAGGTGGATAGCCGTACCCGACCACTTAGCTTTTGTGGAAGAAGTTAAACTCATCTTGGACTTTTAGGACGCTTGGGACCCGATATAGTCTAGAGCTATAAAGCAAGATGATGTTGTGGATGGTCGTATACTATAAACTTCTATCTTTTTTCTGTGCTTGATTAGGCATGGTTGAAAAGAGTCTCAAGAGGTGTCCCATGGGATCTTAACATTTTTTGGATGCGCACTAGGGGACCTCGAGAGGTCTTTAAGGATCCATTAGAGTTGTGTTGCCCTCTAGTCAAGACTTGTGCTAGTCGTGACTCGTAGAGGAGTTATAGCTTTCGCGAGGCTCGACCGATAGAAGTAATGACTATCGAGGGGCTCCTGGGTAGTAGCGCGCCAGTGTTAGGTGTTTGTAAAAGGAGGGATCACAAAGGGTTTCCTATTACGCTGTCAGAAACTTGGACGGGCGTTTCTCTCGGCTGAGCATGAGGGTTTGTGATGATGACGGTCTATAAACCCTTTGGGTTGAGCAACATACATCTCTTCTTTGATATATCCATTCAGGAAGGCACTTTTAACATCCATCTGATATAATCTAATATTCAGATGAGCAGCTACTCGAATGAGAAGCTTGATTGACTCTATTCTATCTTCTGCTGCAAAGGTTTAATCAAAATCCACACCTTCAACTTGTGTATATCCTTGGGCTACTAAATAATCTTTATTTCTTACAATGTTTCCATGTTCATCGGTCTTGTTTTTGAATATCCATTTAGTTCCTATCACATTACTCATGTCTGGTCTTTGTACTAGTTCTGATACATTGTTCCTTTCAAACTGTTGTAACTCCTCTTGCATTTCCAGTATCCGATGTTCATCCTTTAGAGCTTCTTCTACTTTAGTTGGTTCAATCTTGGAAATATAGAACCCATGATTATTTAATTTTCTACAGTCCGTTCGTGTTACACCTCTGGTCCGTCTTCCTTCATGTAGTCCCCCTATTATGTCTTGTACAGAGTGTCCCTTTTTGATCCTGGATCCTTTGTTTATTCTTTCACTAGTTGTTTCTTCAACTTCTTCTTCGGATGAGATATTTCCTCCTTCTGACACTCATCCTGCTTCTGAGTCATTTTCTGACTTTTTTCTTCCTCTGCTTCTTCAATATGAGCTTTTATATTAGTTGGATTCCTAAAGACAACATTTATTGCATCCATAATTGTTTGAGTTTGCTTGTTGTATACTCTGTAAGCCCGACTATTTACTACAAATCCTAGAATTATCCCTTCATCACTTTTAGAATCAAACTTCTTTCTTGGATCCCTATCATTGAGAATGTAACAAGTACTTCCAAATGTTTGAAAATAGTCTACTCGAGGTTTCTTTCATTTCCAAAGTTCTTATGGTGTTTGCTTTGTATGAGGCCTAATGAAAACCCGATTTCCCATGTAACAAGCTATTTGAATTGCTTTTGCCCAGAAGTTGTTTTGATACTTTATTGGCCATCATCATCACTCTTGCCATTTCTTGCAACATCCTATTTTTCCTCTTTACTATTCCATTATGTTGAGGAGTCTTTGGTGCTGAGTACTCATGAGTTATCCCATGTTCTTCAGAGTATTCCTGAAAATCTGAATTCTCGAATTCTCTTCCATGATCACTTCTTGTCCTTTTTATTCGCTTCTCCTTATATTCATAAGTCTATTACAAAGATTTTTACAAACTTTGAAGGTTTCTGATTTGTCTCTTAAGAATGATATACAAGTATATCTTGTAAAATCATCCATACATAAAAAAATGTATCCTTTTCTTCTATAGCTCTCAATTTCAATCGGTCCTATGAGATCCATATGAAGAAGTTCCAATGGTTGTGTAGTAGTGATCTTTCTGACATTCTTGTGAGCTTCTTTAGTTTGTTTTCCAAGTTGACAACTTCCACATCTTGGATCATGGCTACCAAACTTGGGTAAACCACAAACAACGTCATACCTTGTTAGATCTTTCATAAATTGTATGTTCATATGACCAAGTTTCTTGTGCCATGTGCTAATATAGTATTTATACTTGACACTCAATTTATAGCAATTATCAACCGTTCTTTCTCCACTAATTCTTAAATTGTTCTTTCCATCATACACTTTGTAATTAGTTTTGCTAAATTTAACAAGTAAATTTTGATCACATAATTGACTTATGCTAATCAAATTTGCTTGAAATCCATCAACCACAAGTATATTCTTTAATTCAAAATTTTCTCTTAGACTAAGTGTTCATTCTCTAATTATCTTACTCTTGTTGGCGTCTCTATAAGTTACTGATCTAATACTTTTGAATAATATTTTGCTGGTTTGCTTCTTATCTCTAGTCATATGTTTTGAACTTCCACTGTCTAGATACTAGATATTTCCATCCTCTAGTGCTTCGTAGGATTTGACAGTTGATTGTTCTATTGTGTGGATGATGTCTTCAAGTTCATGTGTTTCACCAGTGATTAATGGTTTGATCCAAAATAGACATGCAAAATGTCTAAGTATTCCTTCCGCTACTACATGAATTGTGGTCTTCATGGTGGTCAGGAGGACTCTCACTGAAATACGTTACGGTGCCTGCTCCGATACCAATTGAAATTTGATAGCGCTAACTCTTTTGGACTAAGTCACTAGATGTGGCAACTTAACTAGATACAATTCAAACCTAATATAACAACCACTTATATATCTCTGTTTTATCGAAGTGATTGATTAGATGTACAATTGATCTACTTAAGAATAATCTAAATACAGTCAAGACAATCCTATTCTTAAGCTAAATGCTAAATAGCAGTAGATAAATAACCAGCACATACTAAACAGAGTATAGTTAATTACTTGAATATAAATCTAAGAACGATAATTGTAAAGTAGTAGTACGGTATGAACTAACATAGTTTATAATCAATAATCTAATGATAATTCAGAGTATAATAAACTGTGTGTTTCGTCACGATCAGAAACGAGATAGAGGTGGAGAGCACGCGCCTCTTTCAGATCAGTCTCCGAGTGGCCTCTTACGAATTATCTTGGTTCTTTGAAGAGGGAAGTGTCCGCACTTCTAGAGAGAGGAAATGCCCTAAGTCTCGTGCGTTTCTCTTACAGATAATCTTGGTTCTCTGGTCTGAGAAGGGTCTTTATATAGTGGAGCTATTAGGGTTTACTTGGACTGACAGTGAGATGAAAAGCGACCTGTA
Source organism: Rutidosis leptorrhynchoides (assembly GCF_046630445.1). Classification (NCBI taxonomy): domain Eukaryota; kingdom Viridiplantae; phylum Streptophyta; class Magnoliopsida; order Asterales; family Asteraceae; genus Rutidosis; species Rutidosis leptorrhynchoides. Next base: position 54,586 of record NW_027266417.1, on the reverse strand, counting down.
CAGTTGTGGGACCACATGTCTCTTCGACTTTGGGCGCATATGGCCTCTTGAGGAGGGTAAGGCCGGCGGTGTTCGGGCTCCCAGACTCGTGGCCTTGCAAAGGGGACAGAGCCGTTGCACGTACCTGACCGATCCTAAGCCGAAGACACCTACGGCTCCACGGTTAAACTTACCTAAAATCCCTCATGTTGTATCAATTCCCCCCTTTCTTGTAGAAGAGTGTACGATCTCGTAGAAGAAATACTGCTCGTCGCAGGCTTTTATTGGATTCGAGGGTCTCGTTAAGCCTGGAGTCATATCCTTCATTTATGGTAGGGTCGGTTTAGCATAGGCCTTGGCCTTGCTCCAATTGGTTTGCCCCCGAGCCTTTGTCGGCGTGAGGTTCTTTGTCTTCGGCTTCCATGCTGGCATACTCGAGCTTACAATCCAACCAACTATACCAAGAATTGTTTGATTTCCAACAAACTGACTGACATCCCTAATTTATTGGATCGGAAATGAACTTTGCAGGAAAAAAGAGCGAAAGAAACCTCGAATCGACTGCATTTACTCTAATAATCGAGGAAATATCATAATAGTTCCTGATGAGGATCGATAACTCTTAAACAATATCATGTTCTTGATCATTTTTTATACTAAGATCAGGTATTTGAAGTCAATGTTCATTAATTTAATTGCTCCGTCCAAAAAATAAATTCTCTTACCAAAGATTTTCTTTCTAGTTGCTCTAGAACAATTAGGGGATTCTTTAGAAGAAATACAGAGTTCTACTTCTGGCGGCAACATGTTATGGGGGCAAATCAATAAGTTCTATGAATAAATATTTGAATATCAATCTCATCGATCTCTTAAGTATCATACCAAATCCCATCAATCGAATCACTTTTTTGAGAACCTTCACTATCATTACGACATTGGCCCTTTTCATGCATTCAACTCATATTTTGATCATAGTTGTTTTGCGGTTCTTGTGTGAAACCGATGAAGCGATGGACGTTCCTGGCGCTGAGGGGATCGAAGGGTTTCACGATGCAGGCTTTAGCCCTTCCAAGGGGTAGGGGAAGAAAAAGGTTCGTCTGGATGGGAAGGTGAGGCCAAGGATCGTAGTCGGAACTATGAAGGCTAAGATGGACACCATGCGCCCGATGCCGATCAATACAAGCCGAGAATGACAGGCTGCCATTGACATGCCGAGCTCGATTTCCCTTGAAACTGATATGCTTCTAGTCGCGAAATGGGCAAGCGAGGCGTGACTGACGGTGACCGGGCAAAGTTGGAAACCAAGGAATTGCAGGAAGTAGTGGATGGAGCCTTTGGTGATAACAAGCTAGTAAGTTCTTCATGTTCCCCTTTCTCAAGTTGTCATCCCTTATGGCTGGCTAACCATTTCTTTACTGATTTCGCTTAGCTTCTGCCTTTCCGGCCGCTGATCATGTCTAGGAGTTGTTGAGAAGGCACCAGAAGTAGAGGCGGATCCTTCAGGCCGTGAAGGAGGATCTGGAAATTGTCCAAAAGGAAAATGCCCAAATGATGCTCACGCTCCTTCCCTTAAGAGCATCAGGAATAGCTCATCTCAATGGCTTTACGTTCAGCCTTATGTGGTTTAGATGGCTTCGTAGACTTCTTCTTGTATTAGGAGGACTGAGTCCCTACTCCGTCAGGAATACCTCCAGACGTTACCTCGTGATTTCTTAGGCGTTTAGGTTTTTTGCCACTTCTGTTAGGTTTTTTGGCCGGCGCGCCATAGATTTTTGCATGTTGGCCTTGTAAATATCGACTTTTGTATACTTACCTCACCATGGCTTTTGACTTTATAATTACAGTAGCTTGATTCCATGTTGTTCTTGCATTTTTTCTGGATTTCCACTCTTCTGTGCTTTTGCTTTTTAAGCTCTATTTTGCGTACTTACTTTTATTCTGCTTGAAGTTGCTTGAAATGTTTGTCTGAGGTTGGCTCGTACCTCTTTGGCCGCTAACGACTCTATATTATTCCTGTCCAACAAAAACAAGCCTTCGACACTAGGCGAGGGCTTAGCCTCTAAAGATGCCTTACTTCATTTTGCTGACTTAGGACTTAGTTTGAATATTTGCCCAAATATAGGGTGGCGTTGGTGTGGCCTTAGCTCTTAAGTGACGTCTTAGTTTTCTTTTCTTAATTGCTATTTCTTGTGTCTTTATTTTTGATTAGCTGGGGGCGTTGGCTTCATCATGGCGAGGCAACGACTTAACCCTTTTGATGTTATAACAGGGGCATCTGTTTCATCTTGGTGAGGCGACAACTTAACCCTTATTAGAAGGAGCATCGATCTGGCTGTAGCTCTTAGCCGATGGCTTATCCTTATTGCTTCCGTAGGTCTTAGTTTATCTTTGCACTGTCTTGACAAAAGGAGCATCGGTGTGGGCATACCTCTTAGTCGACGTCTTGCCATGTACTATTTTCTGGACTTGGGAAACTTTGCTTGTTGGACTTAGGATTTATCATTGATTTGGCTCTTGGGCTCTAAGTTGTGATTTTATCTTTAATATGAAGGAAGTGCTTGGGGTGGGCATACCTCTTAACCGACGTCTTGACCTTTTATCTTTTATAGTCTGATTTCAAATATCGCCCAAACAAAGAGGAGCGTCGGTGTGGTCGTGACTCTTAGCCAACGTCTTATCCGTATTTGCTATTTAGGTGTAGTAAAGATATCATCCTTTAAAAGTTTCAATTCTGTCCTCAGTATAAGGAAGCGTTGGTGTGGGCGAACCTCCTAATCTGCGGCTTGACCTTTTTCATTTTAGTGCTTACTAGATTGGCCTATAAATTCTCTTGGCAACCAGCCAAAGCGTCTCTTGGCTTATTTAATTCTTTTTCCATAATATCTATTGATCAATATGGTAAGGTCTTATGGTCACTTGAGTCAGTCAAGTTCTTGCAATTGTCAGCTTTTTTGTCAAGGTCCTGTCCCGAGTAGCGACTGTGCAAGTATTCGAAAATTTGACCTACTTGGAAATTTATCACTGAGTACCATACTAAGATCTGTTGGGGAATGATAGTGGTCATACTTTCAAAATGCATGTTTATCCACGACCAAGACCATTAATTTATGATCAGGGAATATACGGGACACCTTAATTAGTACCATTTACTGCTCCTCTTCTTAGAAAAGGAAACATTTTCTTGGTTGTGTCTTCTTGCCGAGAATCCTATCTAGTTTCCGCTCTTTGATTTTGTCAAGAAGCTTCCGTACATCGTCAACCGATCCAGACTCTTCGGGGACGTTATGGTTCCTCATTGTATGTCGGAGGTCCTAGCTGGGTCGAGATGACATGATGGACTGTCCTTAAGGTCGTGAAGTAACTTCTTGTTGTCGAGGCTGTGCGCGCCTAGGCAATGAAGCAGGCCGTATATCTGACGACATAAGGCTGCAAGGATGGCGCGCATTGGTTGCAGTATGCATAGTTCCTCTAGAGGAACTAGAGGAGGGACTCAAATTGTTGTCATGTGCTTTCCCATGTGTATATCTGGCAAGACTTGTAATCCTTATGCTGATATCATTCTGCACCCCAGAAGGAGCGTAAGAAGATCTCAGTTTCTATTCCGGCGGCAACCAATTATGGTCATCAGGGGAACAACAGGTGGCATGGTTTTCGATTCAAGATCAGATTGGGCAATAGTGGACCTGATCCTCATGCTTGTGAAACACAGTAGTAAGTTTGGTAGACTTATGAAGGAAGTTACCCAAAAAGGTAACTGTAGCTTTGAACTTGAGAAACTCGACGAAGGCTAGATATGGAAAAAGGGAACTTTTTACGAACTCTCCACAACCGGCGCCAATGTTTCGTCACGATCTGAAACAAGATAGAGGTGGAGAGCACACGCCTCTTTCCGAACAGTCTTCGAATTTATTTAAGGACTTAGAACAAAATGGGGTTTGAGAAGTATTTGAGTGTTAACGGCCTGGAGCTGGACTGCAAGGCTCGCCACGAAGCTGAGAGGTGGATCTCGAGTCTACAAAGGGAAGTGTCCACACTTCTAGAGAGAGGAAATGCCCTAAGTCTTGTGTGTGTCTCTTATGGATAATCTTGGTTCTATTGGACATCTGAGAAGGGTCTTTATATAGTGGAGCCATTAGGGTTTACTTGGACTAACAGTGCTGTGAAAGCGACATGTACAGTTCTGGGACCATAGATCTCCTCAGCTTTGTGCGCATACGGCCTCTTGAGAAGGGCGAGGCTGGTGGTGTCCGTGCCCCCAGGCTCGTGCCTCGCAAAGGGGATGGAGCCGCTGCACGTACTTGGCCGATCTTAAGCCAAAGACACCTATAGCTCCATGGTCCAAATTACTTAAAAGCTCCCATGTCGTATCACTGTGAAAGACAAACTAGTACTTGGTCAGTAGAAACTTGACTAGTACCTACAGACAGCTGACAATCTATAAATAAACTAAGTGCAGAAAAATTGTGAAAGATAGTTCATTAGGAATTGAATCTGAACTTACAAAGATCGTCTTTGCTCCTGATGATGTACCTTAGTTGTGTAAGTTGATGACACCTAAGTCCTCCCTCTGGATGACGATGATGATCGTGACTTAGCGTGACAATGTGTTGAACTAACTCAGTCAATTTGATACTGGGTTAGTGTTGTCTGGTCCAATTCAGTTGAGTTGATACTGAACCATAATCTTCATATCTGATTCAGTTAAGTTGAGGCTGAATCAGGAACGTCAACAACTGTTGTGAATTGGGAGATATGTAGATTTAGTGATCTAAAGATCTAATGGGCCGTTTTACGCTAAGAAATGTTTGGATTGAAAGTCTCTTTAAGTTAAATGCATTTGTTCTTGAGACTTTGAATGATTCAGTTATAACTATTATAGTTAAATTGATTTGATATACTGACGTGCAAATGATAAGTTTCTCTAAGACTGGTGACGAGGTTCAGAGACTTACAAAATAAATCAAACAAATAATACTTAAGTGAAACGTTCAGTTTTGATAGAGACGATAGATGTAACAACTCAACGAGTAGTGACTCGACCAATTGTTACGGTAGGCGGATACGAAAACAAAACCTGCCACTAATATGGATATGTCCAATATTCCAAAAATATGGTTTGGATGGATAGAACAGTTCTCATTTAGATTAGATCGAATTGTTGGACCATATAGACGTTGTGGTTGTTTTGGCACAAATTAGATTAAGCAACTTTAAAGAATAATAGAGATTAACACGAGATATTCAAATACAAAACAAAAAATCCTTTGTTTCCTTTATTAATAATATATCGTCGTTCGATGTATGAACGACACCTACGTCCGCAGACAGTTGTGCCGGGTAGAAATTCTTACAATGGTGGGAGATTCAATACAACTGAATTACCTAGGAGCTTGTGTACAAACCACAAAGCTCGACTAATACATGTAATTCAAAAATCTCCTATGTAAAGTTAGACTTAGATGACCCAACCTATTCTAGGACTCTAACTCACTTAGCCAACACCGGATAATACTCTCAATCTCTATTCTCAACCCTTTAAAATTTGAGTAACATATGACAACAAACATAGGCTAGAGTGGAGTGGAACTCGAACACTCTTCCTATATCCTCTTTGACGTGTTGTTTGTGCAAAAAACTCTTACGGAAAATTAGTCTTCTGTTTATAACATTTTATGTCTTGGTCGTTACTCATAGACTTGATGAAGAAGATGATATGATATGATTTTCTTTAAGACTTATGATCCTCATAATCACTTTCCAATTATAATATCTTGATCTATAAGGAACCGAATCAATCCATTTATTTCCTTTGTTGTATATGATTCAGTTTCTTTAATTAAGTTGTGTTCACATCATCGATCCTAGCCTTGATTTGATTTTAGTCCGTGGATCTGTTCATGGAATAAATTTTGCAATTCGATACTTTATACTATTATTTTAGTCTAAAGCATATGGCCAATCCATCATGCATTCACAAAGGCATAGTCCTATGAAGCCTCCATATGAGGATCCCCATTTGTGCCCGGGAGTCTTGAGGAATAGTACCATAGTCATCACACTATTGGACACCCCAAGGATTTAACGTCTTCGACTCTTGAAAGATAACTCTTCAAGAGACGAATTAGAAGACACTGGAGAAGAGTCTCAGATCTTAATCGATGTTCAAAACAACATGGGCTACAAGGTTAGGTGGATTGGTCAGAAAGTTCAATGTGTCCCTCTTGGATACTTGAGCGAGCAAGATGAGAGCTTTGGAGGGTCGGTCGAGCCTAAAGTGCTAGTTGAAATGAATTAGGCTGAGGTGGCGCACATAAGATCTTGACTGAGGAATATTGGGATATTTGATAGATGGAGGATCATCTATGGGATCCCGGAGGATTGGGATCTGGCGTTGGCAGATAACAGCGATCAGACCTTTTAGTAGAGGAAAGGGTTTCCACTATACGAATCCCATCTCATCCATTTTTTAAGGTTTCCTCTCTCAGATTTCTTCATAGATCTATTTAATGATTACATGTTCCTCCTTAGAAGTTCATTCCCATGGCGATTGCGACAGTAAACACCTTCGAGATGATGTGGTTATTTGACATCTCTTTTCGGGTCTCCCAAAGTTAATGGAAGGTCATCCTAACAAACCCCAACGAGGATGGTGAGGACCAAAGAGAGAAGAGGGAACCCGAGACTTACAGAGCTTCCCTAAAAAGATCAAATGGTATGGCTCACCTTTCTCAAGAGATGGGGGACGAAGAACATAACCCTAATCCTAAAGAGAGTCAAGTGCGAAGGCTGGAATAAGTGTTATGCCTTTTCGAGCGAGAATGAGGACTTTAGATGGGCTTTCACAAGGTCATTAGCACAAACAGTTGAAGGCAAAACCATACATAAAACAAATCTAACCAAGCCAAATCTTAAGGACATCTTGAGGCTTGAGAGAAGCTACGAGTCTAATCCCTTGAAATGGCACGACGTCATGAATGATTTTCAACTATTTCGATCATATGATGAGATGGGATGACCCAAGGAGTAATGATCTCTGTTAACAATTCCTTGGCGGTGTTGACGATTGCTCGGGCCCTTTTTCCTTTAAAGTTGTTTATTTTCTTTTTTGCTTATTCGTACATCCAAGCTTACGCGTTTCTTTTATTGCTCGGTAAAGCATGAGAACATTCGGAGCTGATGGCTCGAGGAACGCAACAATAGGCCAACATGTAGGCCTACGATATTGAGAAACATCGAGGATTGAGGGTAATCATTGAGCCCTCGACTCATGTTAGGTGCAAAAAGACGCCTCGAGACAAGGGTATCATCATTTTCAAACCCTCGACTGTTGTGGTTGTTGCCCTAAGCAGTCACGAGGATCAGGCTCCCAAGCCTAAGAAGTAGAAGACCTAAAAGAAGGCAAGGCTTTGGAGCATGACCTACCCCTTTGGGAATCATATTACTTTCTAGGAAGATTCGGGGATGGCTCGAGATTCATCTAGAGATTTGTCACTCGAGGTGACAAGGAGAAGCTGTGTAGCAAGAAAACTGACTCCTTGCACAGTCACATCTGCTGCTTGCTCAAGGAGGTTTGTATCTCTTGACGCTTCTTAATTGTCTTCGGCTTTTCATCGCTCTAATCTATAAGGCTCTTTTCGACCTTTGTGATGGTCTTTCAATCTTTGTTGGCTGCTTATCATGGGCCTTTTTCAACAGTCGTCGGACCAATGCCATGAGTTCTACCTGAGGGAGGCTGAGGCTTAGGACATGCTCGCTGAGATCCTGGACAGTGCTGCCAAGGCGGCAGAGGAGCAAAAGAGGCTGCATGCTCAGATTAAGGAGCTAGAGGGGAAGGCGGCCACTGTTGAAAGGGAAATGTTGAAGGTCTTGGGCCAATTGACAGAGTCCGTGAGGGTCAACGGGATACAAGAAGGAAGGTATAATTGGCCGAGGATGATGCGGTGAGGGTTTTCAAGGAGAACAAGCATAGTTGCGCCTTCAAAAATGATGTCTTTGATGCCAGCTTCTCCCCTAAGGTCTTCTTCTTTCATAACATCTATGAATAAATTATATTGTCACTTTTTGACCTTAAAACATTTAGGAATAAATTAGTAATAAGATAGAGTTGATATTAATAAAGAACACTATGGCACTTGAATTTATGGGCTGGTGGAATAAACAATTGAGATTGTCATACAACATAAGATTGAAGAAGTGGCATAATCAATGGCTAAAGAATGAAGACATTTTTCGAAGGCAAGGATCAAGAAAGAAGTATAAGGAATTTCAATGTCAATTACATCAATTGAAAAGGAAAGTAGACCAATATGCTTAAAAGGAAACAAAATACAATTCAGTTCCTTAAGGATCATGTATTCTTCGTCACAATATAGAAGGAAACAGAATACGTTTATATGAATGTTAGTTTATAAATATGGGAACTAAAATTGTGTTTGACTCTGCTAATTGAATAATGAGCAAGGCAAATGAGTGATATACAAGGAAGACATGTCTATAAATATTAGACAAATTACTATATGGCTATTTTGCACAAACAGCTTACTCGAGAGAGGATTGTAAGGGCTTGTTCGAGTTCGACTCCACTTCGTGCTTCTGTTTGTTTTCATAGATTATCCAGAGTTTAAAGAGTTGGGAACAAGGGTCGAGAGTACTAGCCGATGTGTGGCTAAGTGAGGTAGGATCCTAGAATAGGTTGGGTAGCCTAGATCTTATTTTATATAAGAGATTTTCGAGTTACTAGAAATAGTTGAGCAGTGCTGCTTGTGCACGAGCTCCTAGGTGATTCAGGGGGTCAATCTCCCATCATTGTAAGAAATTGCTACTAGGCACAATTGCCCGTAGATTAGGTGTTCATTAATATACCCAACATAGATATAAATAAAAGACGCAAAGTGTTTGCACTGAAATCTCCTGTGTTTCTCTCTTGTTATTCTTTAAAGTTGTTTAATCTAACTTGTGCCAACTTATCACAACGTCTTAGTGAGAAATGCTCTACCCTTCAAATCACGTTTTTGCAATACTAATCTAATCCATATTTGATTTAGGATTGTTTTCGTATTCGCCCCTATAACAACTGGCAGAATAGCCACTCGTTGAGGTGTTACTTCTATCGTTCAAATCAAACCAGCACATACTATTCAATATCATTTGTTTGATTTATTTATAAGTCTCGAAACCTCGTTACCAGTCTGTTTCGATGGGTGTGAATCAGTCAGAGATGGAGAGCACGCGCCTCTTTCCGATCAGTCTCCGAGTTAGGTTTAGGACTTAGGACAAAATGGGGAGTGATAAGTATTTAAGCGTCTACAGCCTATCCGGGCCTACGTGGCTCCCCATGAAGCCGAGTGGCTACGTGGTGGATCCCAAGTCTAGTGAGGTAATGATCCTGCTTCTAGAGAGAGAGAGAGAGAGTATAGATGTCCTTAAATCTCTTGTGTGTCTCTAAGTGTAAATCTGTGTGCTTATTGGACATCGGAGAAGGGTCTTTATATAGGGGAGCCCTTAGGGTTGACTTGGACTGTCAGTGTTGAAAGCGACCTGTACAGTTGTGAGGATGTAGGTCCTTTGGACGCTTCAACCTCTTTGGGAGGGCGAGGCCGGCGGTGTCCGTGCCCTCGGGCGTGTAGCCTCACAAAGGGGACGGAGCCGCTGCACGTATCTGGCTGATCCCCAATCGGAGGAGCCTACGACGACACGATCCAAATTACTTAAAATACCCCATGCCGTATCATTTGCCCCATTTCTTGCAGGAGAGCGTACGGTCTCGTGGAAGAAATGCAACTCGTCGTGGGCTTTTCTTGGACTCGTGGGTCTCGTTTAAGCCTGGAGTCGTATCCTTTGCTTCAGTAGTGTCGGTTTGGCATAGGCCTTGTTCAAGCCTGGAGTCGTATGTTGACGTCGTTGTAACCGATGAAGGCATCTTCCTGGCGGCTTCGCTTGTGGCCGAGGGCCGATGAGAACGGCATGTGCCTTTCAGCTGATTCAGCTCTACGCTCCATGATGGTGGCAAGCACATAACCTGAAGCTTTAAGGGACTTGTACCTTTTCTGCTTAAGAGGCTTGTTAGAGGTCTCACCTCGTTTTGGTTCGGAGATGGAAGCAGCTCCGAGTAATTTAGTCAAGTCATTCTCTTGGACGGACTCTATCGCGTTCAGGTGGCACTTTCTTGCTTCGGCTTGAGCACTACGCACGGTGCCTATTCCCCCTCGTGTTGAGAATTTGAATGCTTGGTAATGAGGCGACGCCAGAGAAGGCGGCTATGCAGCTTCTACCGAGGATGCGCTATAGTCTGTTGGGCCATTAATGATTAGCCAGTTGATGACCTGGAGCGCTTTACGGCTCCCTTCTCCCAACGTAACCGAGAGTTGAATCTGTCCCTTGACAGGGATTCTGATTTTGTTGACGGTAAAGATTGTTCCAAGTGACGGGACAAGGTGAGCATTGTCAAAACCCATCTCCTTAAAGATGTGGTCATATAGTATGTTGATCGAGCTGCCGTCGTCTACTAGTACCCGACCTACCGTTATGTTGGCAATGACAATCTAGATGACCAAGGGGTCAGTATGAGGATCTTGCATTCGTTCTGAAAACTCTGGAAATACTCCCGTAGGGTTTCCTCTTTCTTTTGCATGCATTTCAGTATGGTCACTGGATTTTTGTCCTGGACTTGTCCCTTTACGAATCTGTTGAAGAACGAGACAGCCAGTTCAGCAAAGCAAGTTATCGATCTGGGGCAACATTCAGAACCACACTTGTGCGACCCCTTCGCGCGTTATAGGGAAGGCTCGGCATCGGATAGGATCTGGTACGACGTGGAGATTCATGGCGAAATCGAATGTCATCACACGAGCTGTTGGGTCGCCTTCTCCGTTAAATTTTTGTAGGTTCGGCATTTGCCATTTTGCTAGAGGGGGTTCATCCATTATCCTCTGTACGAACGGAGAAGGATCCGTGGCATAGTTTGGCACGACTCCGCCTATTGTTCCATAGGTTGGAGGTTGTGGGACTTGAGCACCGATCCTGACGTATGCTCGGGGAGCGGCCTGATGGTAATCGTAACGGCCTGGCGGTTGTCCGATATGATGTTATGGATTGCCCAATTGGGGGTTTTCCCCAAGATGTTGAGCAGCTTGATTTTGTGGCTCTGGATGATACTCGGCATTATGCACGACCATAATAATTAGGGCTGGCGGCGACATTTGGCCATTATATGCCTGAAGCCTGCACTGCACTTCTTACTCAATCATTCGATTGACTGTGTCGGTCTGGTGAGAGTAGTCGATTGATCCTTCTCGACCTTGCTGCTTTCTGCTAATTTGGTAGCTGTCTTCTAGGAGATGCGGAGAACGAATCTCAGCTTCTTGGACCGGTATGTCCTCATAATTTCGAGGATCATTAAGAATGATGTTCTGCTGGCTATAGCTCCTAGCTATTAACCTTTCTTTCAGGCTCCGAGCGTACCGGTTGTGCCCGTAGGCATCGTGGTTGGAAGTTAAGTTCTTCCTTTCTCCATGCGCCGCGTAAGCGAATCACGCAAGTCGGTCACAGGACGGATTCTGTCACGTGCATTGCAATTCGTCAATGAATCTCGAAGGTCTCTTTCAGGCTGATGAGAACGAGCTTGAGGACGAGATGGAACCCCATTGAGGATGACGCGGTCGACTCTAGCGTGGTTTTCTCCTTCTTCGAAAAGAGCGTGCTGTGAAGTTGGAGCACTCGAATTTATAGTCACATGAACATTTCTTGAAGAGTGACTAGTGGATTGGCCCAAGTTCCGGTTTGAAGCTTTCAGGATGGGGTTGTCGGTATGTTCAAGGTCAGCTCCTTCTGAGGAGAAGGGCTGGTCCTGGTGGATGACCATGTCAGTACGACCTTCTCTTGCCAGATCTTGGTCATGCTCGGCCTCGGCTTCATTGCCAGGCCAAGCAATTGCTGATCTAGTACACATTCTTTGCTTAATAGTATGAGCTGTTAGGTAAGCTTGTAGAGGAAGTTACCCGAAAAGGCAACCGTAGCTTTAAACATGGAAAATTCGATGAAGACTAGATACTAAAAAATGTGACTTTTCACGAACTCCTCGCAGTCGGCGCCAATATTTTGACGGGTGTGAAATGAGTTAGAGATAGAGAGCACGCGCCTCTTTTCGATCTGTCTCCATGTTAGGTTTAGGACTTAGGTGTGATAGCCCGCATTGTAAAACTACGTGGAAGACGATGTGCTATAGTAATTATTTTGCACTATCCATGCCAACAAGTTGCAACTTCTTTTCGGAAGCTCATCCATATGAACTCCAAAGTTAAGCGTGCTTAGCATGGAGCACTCTTAGTATGGCCACCGCACCCGAGGGAGCTGTGTCGCTACAATTTGGTATAAGAGCTGACCACGTATGCTTTCGAATAATATAGGGTCTCCTATGCGAGGACGTTGAGATCCTAAGGGGGTGATTGTGACATCCCACATTGTAAATCTAAGTGGAAGACGATGTGCGATATAGTAATTGATTTGCTATATCCATACCAATAAGTAGCAACTTCTTTTCGGTAGCCATCGATTGAAACTCCAAGGTTGAGTGTGCTCAACCTCGAGCGATGGGTGACCTCTGTGAAGTTTTGGGAAATTTCTCGAAATTTTCCAGGAGCATGCGAGTGAGGACGAAGCATGCTGGAAAGGCGTGTGTTGGTCTGTGGACACAATCTTGTAGATTCTGTGGCAACACCGTGCCACCGGGGGAGCCGGGTCGTTATATTAGGACAGATGGGGGGTGAGAAGTATTAAAGCATCTACGACCTATCCAGGCCTACGACGCTCACCACTAAGCAGAGCGGCTATGTGGTGGATCTCAAGTCTAGTGAAGAAATGATCCTGCTTCTAGAGAGAGTATAGATGCCCTTTAAGTCTCTTGTGTGTATCTAAGTGTAAGTCTATGTGCTTACTTGGACATCTGAGAAGGGTCTTTATATAAGGGAGCCTAGGGTTGACTTTGACTATCAGTACTGAAAGCGACCTATATAGTTGTGAGGCTGTAGCTCTCCTTGGCTTTGGGAGCACGAAGTCTCAAGCACAATCCTACATACTTCAAGGAGACGTTCAATACAAACAATTCATCTCATCTGTAGATCACCAGATCTATGAATTCACATATTGCAAACTGTTGTTGACGTATTTGGTTTAGTATCAATTTAATTGAATCAGATATGAAGATACTGGTTCAGTATCAACAAACGGAATTAGTCCAGGTGACACTAGTTCAGTATATGCTCAACTGAACTAGTCCATCAGTGTTCAAGACTAAGTCTCGATTTCTACCATCATCCAGAGGAGAAACTTAGACGACATTAGTTTACCAAACTAAGGTGCATCAACAGAACGCGGACAACGCTTTGTAAGTTTTGGTTCAGCTCCTATTGAACTATCACTTTATAGTTTTACTACACTTGGTTATATTTAGGTTGTAAGTTGGTTCGTAAGTACTGGTCTAATTGCTACTGAGCAAGTACTTGTTAATTATCTTACACAGATTATTATATACAGAACTATATTGTGGTTTTGTTATAAATTGTGTTAGTTCATATCGTATTATTCCGTTACAGTTCATTATTCTTAGAATTACATTCAAGTTGTTAACTATAATCTGTTTAGTTAATACTGGTTAATTATCCGTGCTGTTTAATATCTAGTTTAAGAATAGGTTGTTATATTTTTGTCTAGATTATTCTTAAGTTGATCAATTGTACATCTAGTTAATCATTTTGATGAAAAGGAGATAATATATAAGTGATTATTAGATTAGGTTTAAGTTGCATCTCGTTGAGTTGTGACATTAGGTGACTTAGTGGAAAAGAGTTAGGGCTATCAAATTTCAATTGCTATTAGAGCGGACATCATAACGTAATTCGGTGAGATCAAGTCCTAACCACCATGAAGACAACAATGCAAGTATTAGCGGAAGGAGTACTTAGACATTTATGATGTCTATTTTGGGTCAAATCACTAATCACTAGAGAAACACAAAAACTTGAAAATATAATCCAAATAATGGAAGATGAAACCACAACAAGAGAACCCGAGGAAGAAGACAAATACGACTGGTATCTTGACAGTGAATGTTCAAAACACATGACAAGAGATGAGAATCTACTGAACAAGATAATTTCAAGAAATTCTGGATCTGTAATACTCGATTATAAAAGTAGGATTAAGATCATAAGAAAAGATATTTTAATTCTTAAAAACAATATTACATTAGATAATATAATATACTTCTTGTTGAAAGATTATAAGCAAATCTAATTAATATTAATCAATTATATGTTCAGAATCTGTGACAAACTTTTCAATAAATATATGAACTTCATATTGAAAATGACCTTTAGAGTAAACATGCTGTTCTCTAGTCATAAAACTAAAGAATCAAAAGCAGAGAAGAGGAAATTCCAACTTTTCTAAACTTACAAAAAGTAAAGAATGTGCTTTTCAAAGTGTTTATAAATATTTTTACGATTTAAGTATCCAAACATTTAGAATCTTAAATTTAAATATAGGCTCTTATAAAATCAATCTCAAACTCACTCATATATCTACAAAACTCAACTGCTCTGGCTAGAAATTCAACTGCACGTAGGTCCAAACTCATTTAAAATCTCCTCCAGAATTATCAATTCTAGTACTAAAAGTTCATTAACATTCATTTGAGTTATGTTAACTTTTCTTTAAAAAATACTTTTCTTTATCCTCAAATTTTATTTCATAACTTTAGTTGAAAAATTAATATTAGATCTATCAGCAAATAAAATAAGAACAATATCAGTTTGAAAGGTCCATAAATTTTTATTTATTTTTTATAATATAATATAATGCCATCTAAAATCCGCTCTTTCAGGAGTCAAACTCATGACCTCACGTACGAAATAACGTCTTAATTATTGGACTACATCTTGATTGGCAAAAGTTCTATAATTTAATATAAATTAAATGCATTCTTGTTATAATACTAGGTTTAAGTTTTATAGTCCAATCAACTACAAATATCTTGTCGCTTATTCTTTTGATTAACCTGTGTGTATTTTATGTATGTATAAGCTACAAAGTCCAATATTTTTATTTTTAACTTCAAAAGAAAAAAAGAGTCATTGTTATTATTATTTATTTACTTATATATAGATATAATATTTTAGTCCTATCTTAGTACTGTTTTTCGATAATCTATATTAATATATTAATACTAAATATATGTTGTTTAGAATTATGACACATGGTGTGGCATATTTTGTACGTAAGGTTATCAAACTCGAGAGTCTAGATAGACTCGTTTGGAGGGGTAGAATCGACTCGACAAACTCGACTCGCTAACTCGTAAGAGTTTATCGAATCTTAAATTTAGGTTGAAATTAAAAATATAAATACAAATTCATATTCATAAACATAAAAACTCAATTACAATTTAAAATACTAATAATTTTAAGAAATATTAGAATAAAACTTTTAGTTTTATTATGAGATAGACCGGTGACAAGTATTTATTCAAAATCTTCATTTTCCTAACCTCCATGTGTAGTTGTCTTTTAAATTGACATATCCATCTTTCAAATCGATGTACCTCTCCCCGACGACCTTATTTCGATATTAAAGTTATACCCTTTTTTTTTTTCTTTTTATTCACCAAAAATACAAATAAGCAAATTAGATGATGTGTTTGTCGGAATGGAACTCAAATTGGCAATTCTAAATCAAAATTATAATTTTTTTATAGTCGAGTTTACTCGCCAAAATCGCTCAAACTCGCCAAGTTTACCGATTCTACACCTACACCGAATTTATCGATTCTACCGGCGATTTTATACATTACCTAATTTGATAGCGAGTCAACTCATTGAGTCAAACTCGACGAATAAACTCGCGAATTTAATAACCATGAATATACGTACTTCTTGAAAACTAGTCTGAAATAATGGTAAATCATTGCACCAAGTTTTGCGACGAAAACATGATGAGTTTACTCATTCAAGAAAGGTGAATTACACTGTACTAGATTAGTTAGTATACATAGGATAAGATTTTTGGTTGCTTCTTCCTTTCTTCATTCATTCATGTATAATCTCGTTAAAATAATAATTCGATAAAAAAAAAAAAATCGATTTTTATTTATAATTTTAAAAAAAATTATATATCGATAAATTAATATTTCGTTTAAATAATATATTTTTTAGTTTCGACAGTATTAATTTAAAAGGTTCCACTTTAATTGCTTCTGAGAGAAACTTTTATTGCTGTAGGCTGGTGATGATGAGTGTGGACAAACTCAGATTAATTATTGAGGATGCCCGCCCACGTCTTTCAGACGATAATATATACATACATTTTTTATTTATATTTATGTGTGCAGCACAAGTCATGTCATGATGCCAGCCAAACGTTCCTTCATCCTCAAGAAGTAGAAGACCACTTATTTAATTTGCCAAAAATTTTCAATTTAAAATTAAAATTAAAATAATAAGTTTGAAAAAGAAGCAAACTAACAGTATACACCTGTTAGTCAATGTACAGCTCCGAATTCTCTTTCATCGGAAAGTAATTAAAAACAACTCCAACGTATTAACGTGATGTGGTGAAATCAAAGCTAATTGCGACAAGAATTTTGATCACATATATAAACAAATGCCAAAAACTTCCCACGTTAGCAAAAAAAACTACACAACCAACACCAATAGAAAAATTTATATGACAATTGATAAAATATATAATTTTTATGTTTAAAAATACGTTTGGTTCATATTTTTCCTTTTTACATTTTTCTTAAAAATTTATCCATATTAAACTATAAAATAATAAATAAAAAATTTATATAATATTTATAATATTATATTAAAATTATTATTAAACATGTAAAAAAATTACAAATAAAACGCACTCGTCAAAAAATTATAATTTTTAATAATTGGCACGTGTTTTTTTTTTTAATTTGTTCCCTAAACAAATAGTGTACCACCCAAGCACCAAGTTGTTCGAAGCAGGGCAATTTGAGAATAAATAAAGTTGCTTTATTTAAATAAATATATGAATTGCGAGATGTATACAGATGGTTATTATTCAATTCCTTCAGTGAATTTATACAGTACATCCCATTATTTGACATCCTCCTGGATCCATCTTACCTTGCATTTGACGAAAAAGGGAAAGAAGATTTCGAGACCACTCTCGTCTTACAATCGAGATTTTCCTTGTTCTGCAGGAGCACTCTGCAACCACAAACAATGAAAGGAACATTCATATACAATACCTAAAAGAAAATTAAAACTTGGAATTACTTTGGCAGAGAAAAGAGTTTCCAACTCACCAAAGAAGCTCCTCTGGCAGCTCTTTCGGACAAGTAACCACAAGGCTTGAAAATTCCTCCATACATCTTTGACCACTCGGCCAATCTTGAATATATGTACTTTGATCCTAGAGAATCCGCCCAGCACATTATTCCTCCCCTATAAAAAATGAGACAAACAGATATCAACCATCGGAATCCAAGAATACAAGGAAGAAGTTTCCAAAGGCTGTCAATGATTCTCAAATCAGGTTAAAATTTATACCTGTAAGGTGGAAAACCCATGCCCATAACAGAAGCAATGTCCAGATCAGTTGCTTTGACTGCTATACCTTCAGCAAGTACACGACATGCTTCATTCACCACGGGAAAAAAAATCATCTCTATGATGTCTTTCTCCGACAGTTTTGCAAGCTGTTCACAGATTGCATTCACTACTATAAGATACGAGTAACACGTAAGAAACAATGGTGTTAATGTCTATTCGTCATTAAGGGAATTAGGGATAATGTATCCATTCGCTCTTGTATTTTACTATCGTTTTCCACGAATGAGGCATTCTTTTTCTATTGCTTTTCCATGACCAAGTTCTTAATGGAGTTCTGTTTTGCCTAAGCCAGGGACCAACTAGTGGAAATTTAAAAAGAAAGCAACTCTGGGTGTGTGGAAGTGCAATAAACAGAATTGTGAGGACATCTAAGATAAAAGTCTCTGTAGTAATGGAGACAAAGAGAGGACCTTAGGATCAACGCTAACGCCAGAAATGCTTCTAGCTTTTTCGATGTACTTCTTTAATTCAGGGTCTGGGCTAGCTTTGCGCCTATCGCCATACAAGTAGAATCCTTTGCGAGTGGCTTCACCTGAAATAAGTTTTAGCAGTAATTGGAGATCAACAATGAAGTTTAAGAAGAAAAACATATAATCTTCCAAAGCTTTTCAAAGTCCAACATCTAAAAATTTCTACCAGCCCTTTTATCCTCTTGCATTAGTGGGATAACCATTGATTTGTAGGTTCGATCAGGAAAACTCTCAAGATACTGCATTCCAGTTGCTACTGCAACACCGAAACCAACCAAGTCGGCCAGCCTGCACAAATCAGTCAAAATCTTATCACAACCTGTCCTCGCAAAGTTTCAAGAAGTAACAGCAAAAAATTAAAAAAGATAAAGTTTGGCTTAACATTCTTTAGGTACCTGAATGGACCCATTGGCATACCAAACTTGGTGATTGCCCTATCGATGAAATACAAATCTGTGCCGCGTTCAACGAGGAACATTCCAGTTTGTGTGTAAGGGAAAAACATCCTATTGACAGCAAAACCCGTACAGTTTCCAACTACAACTGGCGTCTTTCTTATTTTCTTTCCAACTTCTAGCAAGTCAACAATTATTTGGGCAGATGTTTGCTTGGTACGCACAATCTCCAAGAGAGGCATTACATGAGCCGGACTACAAGAGAAGCAAGAATCAGACTAAGGAGGCCGAGAAGAGAAGAAGTTAGAAGAACGTAAGCTAATAACTGGAAGCTGGATAACTATACCTAAAGAAATGGGCCCCAATAATACGATCTTGCGATCTAGTCTTCTCACCAATCAAGTTCAAGTCAATTGTTGAGGTGTTAGATGCAAGTATACAATGTGAGGGGCAATATTTTTCAAGATCAGCAAATATTTGCTGCTTAAGAGAGACATTTTCGATCACAGCCTGTAGCAAGCAACAAAATCCAATAGTAACAACTACATCAGTTTAAGTTCTGGATAAGTATTTGACCTAAAATTGATAGAAATTGTAACCAACCTCAATGACCATGTCCACATCCTTAAAGCCTTCATAGTTAAGGGCACCCGAGAGAAGATACATGGCCTTTTCAAACTTCTCTTCAGACATTTTACCTTTCTTGACACGGCTTTGCAGATTGGCTGAGAATATAACAGACAATTATAACGCAAATGATCGAAATTGGAATTTAACGTTTTAACATTATACGCTATGATGGTAACACGGAGCTATTGTTTTGACTCAATGTTGTCACTGACCTTTGACTCTACCAAGTCCAGCCTCTAAAAACTTCTCATTTACTTCTTTGAGGATAACTGGATAACCACTAAGGATCAATGCAGTTGCTATTCCAGAACCCATTAACCCTCCACCAAGAATAGCAACTTTTTTCACTCTCCTGGGCTTTAAACCTCGGTCTGTAACCCCAGGTACCTGCTCAGTGAAAAGAGACAAGATAGATATGGTCAAACAAGAATGACAACCTTGAATGTAAAAACTGTGACTGTCCAGGATCAGGATACATATGTACGTTATGTACCAACTGTCAAACTACACCTTAATTTGCATGTCTACCTAACAGGTCTTTGTGTAAAGCATAAACTCAAGAAGAGTACATCTTCACACGATCATGAAATGAAAAACTGGTGAAACCTCCTCCATTTCATTTAAATTTTAGAGAAGAACAATTTTGGAAATTATGTCAAATCGATTTAGAAACTAAGGGTTAGAAGCTGATAAGAAGCTCGAAGAAAACTACTTAGAAAATGAAATTCAATACTGACCTTTGTGGTTGCACGCTGCGCAAAGAAGATGTTGACCAGTCCCTTGCAGGTATCAGACTGTAGAACCTCATTGAAACCTTCAGCCTCCTGCCAGTATTGTCACAGACATAACTTGAGATGTGGATTTTAACTATAAGGTATAGGGTGGGGAAAAAAAATTGAGAGTCAGATAAGTACCTTCCAGAGTCCAGCACGAGGCCCAGAGACTATACCCTCTTCGATAACATCAATACAAACTTGAGGGTGCCTGAGATTGGGAGCCTGTTTCAGGGCCTGAGCTCTGGCAAACTTCAGAATCTCCCTTGCCTCCCCTAAGGGCTCGATCTTGTCAGTCTTGTGAAGACTTGCAACCCATGGTCTTCTACACTCCAAAATATCCAGGGCCCATCTTCGAGCGGTGTTCAGTAACTCTTCAGGGGAAACGATAGCATCCACCAGACCCAGAGAATGAGCTTCCTCTCCTTTAACAGGCTTTGACGTCTAGTTTGAAAGCAGATGAAAGCCAGAGAGTTTGAGGATTTACACATACTCCACACAAAACTAAGTGAATCGAGATTCAAGTAAAAAGACCGAAAGATAGCATACCAGCATCATTTCAAGGGACTTCGAGAGGCCAACAAGACGAGGAAGTCGCTGAGTTCCTGAGCAAAATGCATGAGATTGATGAGATGGAAATTGGTTCAATCACTCTATATAACCACCGTGTGAAAATGCAGCAACAACACACTAGATACTGCCTTATTTGCCTAAAATGACAGTGTACACAAGAAGATACCCCTTCGAAATCTATCACCCAATGGATATGACATTTACAATGCAATCCATGTCCATATATTCAATTAAGATTCCAGCCTTATTTCATTTATCATGAAATTAGATTGAATGAGAAACGACATCCTTAGTTTATCAGCAAGTCTTTATCAATTAGTTCAACTAGTGAATACAGATTTATAGATCAAGCAGTAGGACGGTGACATTCAAATGAGGAAAATTTTTGATTTTTTCGTTTTCAAATGCATATATGACTATTCACTACCTAATGTGTGAATTTGACTTTTTCGTTTTCCACAAATTGAAAGAAGCATCTGAAAGTTAAAATCAAATAGTCAAACCTCCAAATCCAGGAATGATTCCGAGTTGCAATTCTGGCAAGCCTAATTGTGCAGTAGAGGTCGAAATTCGTGCATGACAAGCCTGATAGAGAACAAATTAAATACCATCTAGGAAACGTATAATCCTCCATAACAAGCTGCAGCACACTTACCATAGCAACCTCTAACCCACCAACCCAAGGCAAGGCCATCAATAGCAGCAACAGAAGGTTTTCTCGCAGCTGTAAAACAAAGCAATGAGTTATACAGTTCAAACATCCAATTCTGCCGAAAACCATACAAGCCTACAGGAAAAATTTAAGATGCAAGTTTTGTACCTTCTAAAGTATCGGTCAGTATCTCAATCGCAACCCAACCAGGCTTTGGCATTTGCACTGGAAAACATAAAATAAAGTATGTTTACATTGCTTGCAGAACATTAGAAGCGCAACTACACAAATAATGAAGAGTCTGCCAATACATGAGACAATTCAGTACACAAAACGAAAATAGTAGGGATACCATTTCCGTTCTGAAGCCCTCCAAAACTTGAAATATCAAATCCCCCAGAAAACTTTCCCTTTGCACCTGCTTGCCGAAACCAAAACATCAAATTACCAATCACAAATATATCTATATCATCTTCCCAAAAGATTCAACTGATCTCTATATAGTGACTCACCAGTGACAACAATTGCCTTGACATCGTCTCTTTTAAGTGCTTCATCAAATCTATCTTTCAAACTGTGTAGTACTATATGAATATCCAAATAAAAAAAAAAAAAAACACTTCAGCTAAGCAATATTCAATTTGATCGATCAACGATTTTGACATACACCCAATAGATCATAGCCGATAATAATGAAAGAGTAAGATCGAGATTGAAATATTACCATCAAATGAGAGAGAATTAACGGGAGGGTTGATGATGGTGATGATGGCAACTCCATCAGCTCCAACCTCGATCGTGGAGCTTCCTTTGCTTATGCTACCCATGACTGAAAATTGTGAGGATGAGGACAAGAACTGAAACGAAGGATTGGCGCTAGGTTATGTTGAATTCACGGAACGAAGAAGTAAACTACAAAATATTGTTCGTCTCTCTGCTTATTGCACTACCTACGCTACTATATATAGTAAATAAATAATACTCCTTCCGTTCCAAATTAGATGTTAATCTAGCGAATTTCATACAAATTAATTAAATATATTTTTAATTTATTTTCCAATATATTTGTGATCGTATAGATGAAAAAGTTCTCATGAGAATAAAAATGGTGAAAAAATTATATTTATATTAACATTTAATTTGGACGGAAGAAGTATAATGTGCCCATAATAATCAGGTAAGTATGGACGACGTTCTTTTTTATGTTTTCAATGTGCACGCTTTACAATGTGTAAGATATATTTTTTAATGTGATCGCTATCCCTTTTTTTTTTTTTTTTTTTCAGGATAGATCGCTATCCCATTTGATCTACTTAGATTACGTGCTTTCTAGTAAAATTGTTTTTCTAATGGAATGAAGAAAGAAAAATACCTGTGAGTGACTTTTAATTTGACCCGAAATCTAATTAGGAATTATAAAATAAATAAAAGTTATATAAATAATGGGAACAAATTTATAAATAAATTTTATTATCGGACGTGATTTTTTACAATCGAATTAAAATTTGATAAATTATATTATATTAAATTTACTTTGGAACCAATCTATAATTTTCAAAAAATTATATTATATAAATAATTATATTTTTGAATTTTTTACGTATATCAATATCATTAATTTTAATATATTATTTCCGTTTATTTACATTTATTTTGAGATGGAAGTAGTATAAATTATCATTTTTCTTTTTCACTTAAATTATTAATTATATGTATATGTAAAATTAATGGAGGGATACAAATGAACAAAATAAGTCAACTATTTAAAAAAAATATCATTAAAAATATCATCTATTTATATACGGGAAAAATATTATTTTTTTTCTATTTAATTAATTAGAAACTAAAACATGAATCATATTTGAAATTTATGTTAACTAAACATAATTCCTATTAAAAATAATATTATGTCGAGGTCTAGGAATGTTTTTTTCTTAATAAGACCAAACCGAAAACTTTATATGTATATATAGGTTATATATACATTAACTTAGAAAAAAAAAGTTATATAAACATAATCTTTTTATACTAGCTTTTTACGTTACTCGATAATGTGATTTTATTGCCATGATTCTATTGTTGAATTCCGATAAATAGATTTTTATCTGAAAATTAAAATTTGGCAATATTTTTTTAATTAAATTTTGTTTTTAATGAAAATAATATATTAAAATTAATGATATTGATATACGTGAAAAATTAAAAACTAACATACACCACATGTTATTTTATAGTATTTTTTTTTTTCACAATTTTTAAAATAAATTAAAATTAAAATAATTATAATTGATCTGTTATATATATTAAGGATGTTCGTAGATAAGGTTACCTTACAATTATAGACTTTTTATGTACATCCAATTAATTTTTATTGGGTAGCTTCATGTGTCGGGTGTTTTCAGTAAAAGAATTATAGGTTTGATTCACTTTGTTATTTCACATGTATTGGGTTTATATACAATTACAAGTAATTAACTCCTATAGAATAACGATCCCTGATATTGTGTCTAGTTGATTCTATACAGCTAATATGAACATCAGTTCAAATTGTGAACCGTTGAGCTGAATATTGAAAGATATACACATGAAGATTTGGTCAAGTAGAATTGGACTTGGACCATAATCTAATATCGAGTATCTAATCAAATAGACAAATTGATTTTCAAATCCTATAAATAACGGGTATCGAATTCTACTCAATTTAAAATTAAATTATGTTATGATAAATCCACTACATATACAATAATAAATAAATCTGATTAATTTTTTCAAAATATATGATTAAAATATAGTATAATTAACACAGAAAATATCGGTTCTAACAAAATTTTGAAAATATTAAAATATAACATGACTAACACAAAAGATATAAATTCAAATTGATGCACACTCACCATTAGGTATACAAATAAAATTATCAAGAAGATATAAAAATATAGCATGATGTGGGCCATTGAAAAGGGCTAAAATATCAATTGATATTAACGAATATCCGATTGAATGAATGAACTGACATTTTACGGTTTTTGTTGGAAGCTATATAAAATCTAAACTCTAAAAAATATTCCATCGAATAGTATTTAAACATTTTATTTCCATCTCATATTGATCGAAACGAATATTTTATCGACCTAAACAGTCGGATATTTTACCCTAATTTTGAGTTTCTCTAGACATCTCGATGGAATATTATCAATTAGACTCTAGCAATTAGATTATTCACATACAATTTTTTTTTCATATAAATTTATTGTAAAATAATTATTTACATAATTCATTAACTATACTTTTGAAAAACTTGCCATTGCTATTGCAAATCGATAAGGAAAATAATTCTTTAATTCGTGTGCGATTGTTTGGATCAGGTCTCTGTATTATTGGTACAAGGAAAAACTTGCCATTTGCTAACTATGAAAATTCCAATTTAATTACGGCACGTAGTTAATGAAACAAGAACTGACATGTACTTTTTGGAAAAAAAAAATTACATTTCTTAAAGTTAAATATCAAATGACGATGAAAAAGTCCTGTGAATACTGTCAACGTGACATGGCGTATGGACTTTTGTAAGCGGCGGTATTTGGTCGTCGGTGGTAGTAACGGGTGTTTCTTTTAGTTTCTTCGAATATCCTCACCGTCGACAGCAATGAAATTAATCTCTTATTTCGAATGTCAACATATGAGGCAGTAGAGAATTGGCTACAAAATATTTTCATTCATAGAGACTGGAGATCGAATCTCCAACCTCCTGATTAATAGATGAGTCGTTAAACCACCACGTCAATCCTAATGGTTGTAGTAGCGAGAGTTTGACGGTGGTAGTTTGACTAGTTTTCAATTTACATTTCTTAAAGGTTACCTCAGCCTTAATGTGCAACTGCCAACAGACCATCGTAAGCCAAATTTAAAAGTTTGGGCTAAATAATGTTGTCGTTTCTTAGACCCAAATTCGGGCTTAAAACAAGAAAATGGATATGGCATTTTTCTCTTTTCATTTATCTTCTCATCATCATTATTTTTTATTATAAATGCGTGTATATATATATATATATTTATATCAATTTAGATTATAAAATGGATAGTCCTCCTCAATCGATGTAATTTTAAGAATTGTGTCAACGAAGAGTCACAAGTAGGAAATCTTGATATGATCACGACTTGATAAACGTGGTCAAATGTGAAAAAATTGTGGCTTAAAGAATATGCCACGTTTTTTGACTTTACGCCACAATTTTGAACCTTGAAATTTGCTATAGTGGCCTTAGGTATACGACACGGTTTTCATCCCTTTTCCGCCACGGTTATAACAAACTGTGGTGTATAAAAATCCATCTAGTTAACCCCTATCCCCTTTAGGTCGGTTTTTCGGCAGTGGCCTTAGGTTGCTAGGAAACCTTGGAGATACCGTGACGTTTTAATATAGTACTCCACTCACAGAATCGTGATCCCGATTCCGGAGTACCTTCATTTTAAATTTTTCCCTAGATCGATTCAATCAAAAGTAAATTCATATCTATTAAATCTAAAACATAATTTAATATGAATAATAAAAACATAAATAAAAATAAATAATTTACATATCATTAATTTCGTTAATTGAAGCCTATCACAAAAAGGTTGATCACATGTAGTACAATTAAATCTTATCACAAAAGGTTAATCCATGCAATCTCAGTTCACAAATTAAGATCAATTTCCCTCTCTTGTTCCTGCAAAACAAATTAGATATATGATCACCAAGTAGAAGTAAGGCTTATCACAAAATTGAAATCCAGTCATACATAATGCAAATATAATACAATTAATCTACGAAGTTGTATTTTTAATCTGATTAGAAAATAATTCAACAATAATACTTATACAAGATAAGCTATATGATATCGAATTGTACATAGAGTAATCATATTTCTAATACTCACCGAATGAGAATTAGATCTTCTCTCCTGATCATTTTGAATCTTGGCTGCAGCTTGAGAATTACTTTTACCTTCATTCCCTCCCTTTTTCATCAGGTGCCAAACTACATAGTTGTTCTATAGAGCATATATATATATATATATATATCTTTAGAATATGATTAATAATAAATAGCAATGCATCACCATACATATCGGGATCGAGAAGTCAAAGTTTGTTGTGTACTCGTGAATGATCCATTGAGATTCAGTCTCCAATTTGAATTTGGATACACCTTTGGTGTTATTAGTAGCATGAGTTGAATGGTAAGACAATATCCTCCTTATAACTTTAATATTTTCTCGACTTGAGAACTGTTTAGTGCAAGCAGTGACTTTCTAAATACATAATGGGATAGCCCTTTTAAATCTGTCATGTTTTACATCTTTTTACAGCTCACAAAAGAAGCACTAGTTGTTATCTATCTTTAAACTGGAAAACCTAAATGTACATATTTAACAAGACAATAATTAGTTAATGCAAAACTAACCCAAAAATGATCACCGAATACATATATGGCCTTAGGTTCAAGTTTGTTACAATCAATGGTGATGATTGTTTCGTTGAGCTCTTTCATTCGATTTCGATGACTTTGGTTTTTAGGTAGTAATCTATCAACTCGTCATTATTCGGAACGAAGCTTCAGCCAACTTTTGGAATGAAGCTTCGGCTGACTTTGTGCTCCATATTAATTAACGAGAAGAGTATTGAATACCGAGAGAGAGAGAGGGAGGGAAGGTGGGAGAGAGAGATAGAGAAGAGCAATATGGTACTCGGAAATGTTTAGTATATATAGTTGAAAAAACACCATATCAAAATGCATATATCATTGTGTGCAAATTGGTAGCTTTAAAGAAAAAATGGTCATTCTTCATAGGAACATTTGTCACCAACTATTTAAAGTCGATGCTTTTCATCAAATTGCAAATTATATTCTTGTACATTTACATAGCAAGGCACTATGAGATTTCAGCATGTGCTAAACCAACTACATAATGAACTTGATCAAGTTCTTACCCAACTACCTATTCTCATATAAATTTGACAGTGCCAATGAATCTAAATTCGCTATGCATATTACATTCAAAATCAACAAAGTATCTAATTCTTAATATCAACCTAAAGATAATCTGGCTATGCAAAATCCCAAATTAGTTCTAAGACGAACTCAAAAAACCCTAAAGTTGTAGAGACAGAACAATAGCTTACCTTGGTTATCTTTATTTCTTGAACTAAGATGGTAAATTGTGATTGTCGTTGCTTTGGCGATGGTCGAGCTTTGAACTAGATTCGGAGAGAAATATTTTGAAAGTCAAGTACTTGGCGATTGTCGACCTTCGGAGAGAAGTCTTGTCGAGCTTTGGAGAGACGTGAAATGAAAATGATATGTTGATTGGCACACATGTCACATTTTAACGTAGCAAAATTTTTTGAAATACCCACCACCAAAACGATGATGTTTAATATCGTACATAACGCCACGGTTTTATGTCCTCTTACTTCTCCACGATTTTATGTCCTCTTACTTCTCCACGGTTTCTAAACCATGGCCAAATACAATGCTTTAGACACAATAATTGATCGATATATCAAAGCCACCTACATTAGAAGATCTTTTACATGCATGGACAATTTCAATTCCAATAAAATACCATAAGGAACATAAATAAAAAACTTTATTTAATATTGAATCCAGAACACAAATCCAAGATGTTAAAGGTTACAAAAACTACTTTCTCGTGCAAATCCCATATGAAACATAAAGGTCATAAAAAATACTTTCTCGTACAAATCCATAGGAAGATTGAGAATCTAGCTAGCTAATGTGTATAATTGACCCCTACTTGTTCTTAAGAACCTGAACATTGTTTAGAATCTGATCAAGGTTCTACTCATTCCTCCCTTTGTTGGATGAGGGAGTATTTGAGCTCATCGGTCCTTAACAAGAAGAAGACCAACACATATAAATGACCCCTACTTATCGTTGAGAACCTGAAAGTTGTCCGAAATCTGATTCTACACATTCCTCCCTTTGTTGGACAAGGGAGTAGTTGAGCTCATCGGTCCTTAACAAGAAGAAAGCATATGAACTACATGGGGCATCAATGATCGAGTGAAGTATTGGTGTACATTTGGACATCGCCAAAGAAGAAAGTGACGATATTGGGTATACACTTTCTCGATTAGGCCAATTATATAAAGGAAGATATTGGGATGAGTAGTAATGTAGACATGGATCAGAATGAAATATTGGCGTATATTTGAAAACATCACACATGGTGCTGACTCGAAATGTGAAGCACTACAACCTGTGATGATGTCTCTAAATATACACCAATACCGCACTCGACCTCTGCCTACATTATTACCCATCGCCATACCTTCTCTTAACATAATTGACCTATTCGGTCTGATTCACATGTCACCGTTACTTTCTACTTTGGATTTCCTCCTGATAGGTCCTACTAACCTACTCTGATAACATTAGAAAGGAACACCATGTATGGCTATGAGGTCATTCCAACACATAGCAGTCTAAATCTGTCCCCTACTGCTATTTCCTCGTCCTTACAAAACAATCCCCACCGATAGCCTGAAATATACCTAGAATCATTGTCCTCCACTATGACCTTTAGCATATATCTGTAAACCCTCAACCTGAAAAGAAGTCAAATTGGAAAGACCTGATTAACAACAAGTGCTAACCCATGGAGCACTCTTGGTCGAAGCTCTTGAAAAGAAAAACAAATAAAAATATTAAACAAATATCTATGGAATATATATGTAACAAAAGATATAACAAAGGATGTTAAGAACATACCAATGGTGCTTGTTATGTAACATTTATGTGTGTCACATCAGCGCCAAAGAAGAGTTTCTTCCTAGCCTCTTTTGTGAACCACAACTTATTATCGTTGAAATCTCTCATAATAGAGTTGAGGTCAAAGATAATCCAAGTACAGATGACCCATTCACCAGTGAGTCTCTCGTAATTTATAATGTCCCTATCAATTATTGTTATATGAGCAATGAGATTGTCACCCTCCACAGCCAAAGTGGATGAAATTATTATTGTTACATGAGCAATGAGATAATCTGGTACTCAAGCCTTCAATTCTTTGAAGATGACATAAACGATAGGGTCCTCGACCTAGCAAACTGAGGAGAATATGCGTTGCACCTTCACTGTCGAGAATTTCAGTCAGCCAAGCCCTTGGCCATAACTGAAATGCAATGAGATAATACAAAACATAAATAAAAGATTCTAGAATATATATATATCTAATAACTAAAATGGTCATGAAATTATATTCTTCTTACCACTACTTCTATGGCATAAAAGATGTCTTCTTGCTACTGTGAAATAGTATCTCAAAGTGGTCCACCATTTTGTGGCTTGAAAAGATAGTAAACCATCGGATCAAATAAATTTTTACAATCCTTACATAGCAACTAAAACTACCAACTATCACAAGCGATGAAAGTGGATGAAATCATTGATGAATAACATACCATAAACGTAAATTAACACCAAAGCGATAGCAAAATAGAGTGATTGAGAGTAGAGAACAAAACTTCTTATTTATCGGTTGTCATTGACTAATATCTTTTGAGGGCTTTGACATCAATTGAAGGTTCTCACTATCTATTTCTCTCACCTTACCAACCTAGCTTCTACTCATAATTTTAGGTTTGGATAGATCAAAATTAGGTCTCGATAGTATAAGCGTATAAACATCCGCTTAATGGTTAGGATTTTTGAATTTGTGTCTTGAAATGCATCAGAAGATAGGATTTTTCAAATTCCTATGATATTTTATCCTGATAACTTCCATAAAAAGTTATATGATTTCATGAAACCTGATGCAACTTTAAATTTATTTTTGTAGATGGGTCCTAATGGAGCAACCTAATACAACTCTGGATTCCACCTCTTAAGCACATGGATGAGCTAATCTAGCTACTTTATAAGTTTCTTGATATGGAAAATTATATCTTTTAATTCCTTAATCACTAATAATAATATAAAACTAATATCAATACGTATAACATAATTACATATTAATATATCTTACAAACTTGGCAAACAATTTTTAGTAACTTCCGATTTGGAAATACAATCAAGGAAAATTCATAACTGAGACTTAGATATCTTTGACTTTAAAAATTTAATAACTCAACTCCCGATCTATATAAGATGTCAATATTTAATTATTACTCACACCTTAACCTTCACTCGATATAATGCTTTATGGTTCCTTTCCCACTAGGATATCCCTAAACCCTAAACCAACTCAAAGACCCATAACCATATCTAGACATGCCGACATTCTCAAAAATCTGAATAACACAAAACTAGACTGGTCTGTGAACATCAGAGTGTTGAGAATTTGGAATCCTATGTTTGGTGCTCAAAAGTTTCCATCAACTTTTGAAATGATGCTCTCAGATGTTGAGGTAAAGTTGCTATCTTCTACCTAACCCGATTTTCTAAATGATTTCCTTAATTATATATTAATCTTATATGTTTTATGTTTGATTTATTTACTAGGGTACAAGTATCTGGGAAAGTGCCCACAATCCTATTAAAAGGAGCGTAAAGACAAAGTTCATATAAGGGAAAATCTACAACCTCAAAAATTTCATTGTTGGACTGAATGTCATCGGAAGTAATGGAGTGAAGGTGTCTTCAAAATCTACAAAAAGGTAATCATTAATTGTTCATAGTTTGATTTTTTTATTCTTACATCCATTTTTAGAAGATCCGAACGATGGTAGTAGAGTTGATAAGGTTAGATAACATGGAATTTTATAACCTACAAAACTAATTACATGTATGTATGCATCATGAAAATGATTTGTTTCCTAATTTATACTAAAACTAACATGCATGGAACATAACATGATTTTCAAGGTTACTCCCTGACGCTACCTCAGGAATGACTTATGCTAAAGAAGCTCGTGACAAAACTATTCAAATAACTCCCTTGACTGGTGTGAACAACGGATAGTCTAACATTATTATTGGTGGTTTTTAAGAGATGATAATATAGTTTATGTTGGTAACAATATATATTCTCTATCTTACTATACGTATGGTACTTATTTAAATTGGTTTGTTTCGTCGTTCTCCATCTTTAGGGACCAAACAAATTGCCACCTCAAACAATTAGGCTATAATGGTAAATACTTTAAAAAAATTCATATCGTCATGTATTTATATCTCTAGAATAATTCGATTCTTCATATATAAGATTTTTTTGGTTAAAATGAAAAAATTGGGTAAATCTTACGATCAGAGTGTAAATCTTCCACCGGACTAAAAAATAAGGACAATGTACTTGTTACAAATGCCAGTGAACATCTCATACGGTGCAACAGATATAGCCGGACAATGTCACCACAGATCAAATAGGGCAAGCCTCGAATGAAAAGACGAGTGGTATGTCATTTGTCTTTCATTAATTCTGAAATATTTGATTAATATATTAAACTTGGTAACAAATTTAGAACTAATTATCAGAAACAAACGGACACACATATGATGCCGAAGATAATCAAGAGGGCATAATTATGCAAGAGTCAGAAGGTAATTGCGTTTGTGAATTTCACATACCTTCTATACTTTTGTATTACATGCAAATCTAAATAATATGTCTCCATGTATTTTCTATAGAGGACGAAGATATTCTGGTTGCAGAACCTACATCTTTAGGTAAATTCTTATAAGGTTAATTATATCTACACATTATAAGGTTTGCACATGCATGTTAATTCTTTTTCCAGTTGTAGAATATTCTGACATTAGAGATGCAGTCCACAAGTGTGGATTTTGTGGAGCAATAGATTGGTTTCCTGAGAGATGAGAGAAATACCGTAACACAAAGAATCCGACATATTAAGGATGTTGTTCTATGGGGAAGGTTAAACTACCACAATTGAACTAACCTCTGAGCATTCTATGCGAACTACTGAAACATGGTGATAGGATTTCAAGGCTGTTCATAGAAAGAATATGACATTACAACCAGTTGTATCAATTAACCTCAATACACTAGTAGAAAGTAGGGCTAACACCGTGCTAAAGGTATCCATGGCCTAACAACCGTGGCGTAAAGCTATCTTCCGCCACTGTTCTTTCATTGTGGTAATATTTTTTGTCCACGAGTAGAAAATCGTGGCGTAAGATACTTTACGCCACAATTTTTTGAGAACGATAAAAAGCCGTGGTGTAAAAGGATAATACACCACAGTTTTTAAACCGTGCATACATTTAATTAGCTCTACATCGTGAAAATCGTGGCCAAATCGATGAACATGATTAATTGACTTTCTAGATTCCCCTTATCGTCTTAGAAAACACAATAATCTATCCTTTTATATCTTCTCTCTCGACCACAACACAACTCTCACTCACTTCTCAAATCCTAATTTTCTCAAATTTTATCATTTTCTTTCTCTGTCAATTTTTTCCTTCGAACAGCGACGAAATCGTTTCAAAGGTAAAATTTATGTAAAATTCTTTGTTAAGTTGAGGTTATGGTATATTGTCAGTGTTTTAGATGAATGATTTGATGTTACTTTAGTCTTTTGCATGATTTTGACGAATAAATTTTAGGTTGTGTTTTGTCACGATCCGAAACGAGTCAGAGATGGAGACCACACGCCTTTTTCTGATCAGTCTTCGAATTAGGTTTCAGACTTAGGAGAGAATGAAGGGAGAGAAGTACTTGAGTGTTTACGGCCTATCCGGGGCTAGCGAGGCTCACCACGAAGCCGAGTGGCTACGTGGTGGATCTCAAGTCTAGAGAGGAAAGTGTCCGACTTCTAGTGAGAGTGTAAAGTTTCCTTAAATCTCTTGTGTGTCTCTAATCATAAGTCTTGGCTTACTTTGGACATATGAGATGGGTCTTTACATAGGGGAGACCTTTAGGTTTAACTTGGACTGTCAGTGCTGAAAGCGACCTGCACAGTTGTGAGGCCGTAGGTCTCCTCAGCTTTGGGCGCTTCGGCCTCTTCGGGAGGGCGAGGCTGGAGGTGTCTATTCCCCCAGGCGCTTATCCTCACAAAAGGGATGGAGCCGCTTCACGTATCTGGCCGATCCCCAGCCAGAGGGACCTACGACAGCACGACCTAAATTACCTAAAAGCCCACATGCTGTATCATTTGCCCCCCCTTTCTTGCAGCAGAGCGTACGGTCTCGTGGAAGAAATACAGCTCGTCGTGGGCTTTTATTGGACTCGTGGGTCTTGTTCAAGCCTGGAGTCGTATCCTTTGCTTCAATAGTGTCGGTTTGGTTAAGGTCTTCAGCTTCAGTCGACTTCTCTTGGGAATGAGCCGTTCTTTAAATTTTGAATTTTGTCTTGTCCGCTCTGAGGGGAAGGCTATACGTCTTCCACTACGTGAAAAGACTGCTTCAAAGATGCTTTTTGGTAGTCCAATGGTCTTTGCCTAGTTATCATTAATATGGACGTCTCATTTTGCCGTCTTTGGGTAGGGAAAAGGGGCTTTTCACGAAATGAGGGAACTTCAGTGCATGTTTTGCTGACGCAACGAGTGTTTGCTGAATCGAGGCATCTCTTCGTCTTCGGACTCTCGGTATTCGTTATCAGATTTCTAGTTTTTGCCATAAATAGCCTTCTTTGTTGCCAATTTCTCTTCATCTTTAGAGATTTAGTCTTCACCATTATTAGTGAGAGATAGTGAGGGAGCGGACTCTGTTTTTGGGTCTGAGATCTAGGGTTTCCCTTTTATTTCTTATTCTCAACTTCATTCCCTTCCTTCTATTAGAGTGTAGCCATGTCTCATAGACAGTCTGGTCAAAGCAGCATGCTGTCTTCCTGTAGATCCGTACCAGAGCGTATTTCCAGAGATCAAAATGAGCAGCGGCACTCTCAAGAGCGTTTTGTTGCTGCAGCTTTCGAGAGGGCAGAGGAGGAGTATCCTTCATCTCCTTATATGTCTGTAGTGGCGACGCTTAGGCTGGCGACGGAGCCGAGGTTGATGGAGTCCTCCTTTAGGGTTCGGGAAGCTGAGGACTCGAGAACGGATGACTCCGAGTAGCTCTTGCGAATACGTATGGCTTCGCCGATTACTTCGGCTTATTATGCTGCCGATAAAAGGGTGTTACGGCTGATGATCATGCCGGCTCCTGGGTTCCTTCTAAGAATGGGATCGGAAGCTGTAGCGGTCCATCTTGCTGTGAGCTGACTCGATGGACGTCATTCTTAGACGGGCATTCGGGAGTTCGACGAGTTGTCAACTTTGGGAGACCGACCATGTTTATAGGGGATGTTCGAGCTCGCTAGCTCCTGTAAAAAACTGAGCTGGAAATCGGAAGGAGTTTATCTCTTACCTCCGTGTGGTTGAGCTTGTTTTTTGGCAGGTGCAGTGCGACTTCGGCTACTCTCAATCTTCGAGGTGCCGTATAAGGCGTGTGGTGGTCGCTCGAAACTTAGGGTTCCCAGTAAAAATTGAGTCGTGAATCATACGGGGCTCGCCCAAGGGACCTGTGTGGCCAGGCTTGTTTTTATAAGAATTTTCATGCTTCGGTTGATCATTATCTTCAAATGGCGCCCGAAGCCAAGGACGAAACTATGCTTTGCCATCGAGGGGGTTAGACTCCTATTCAGATTTCGACATTAAGGCTCGAATAGGGGTCTAACTCTGTCGGATAGCAAATTGGGGTGGTCTTGGCATCTATCGTGAATCCGAGGTAGTCTATGATTGACGCAGAGTGTTCGAAGCTGCTGCCTACTGAGTTTGATCATTATCTAGGCCACGTGATTAGAGTCTGGCAAGTAATCAAATTCAGCTGGATGGCAAATCCTAGCATCTTTGATCACAACACAAGGATTTGTGGGGAACCGTTCCCGACCCTTATCGACGTTATAGCTTTAGCCTTTCCCGTACATTTTAATTTTTATTTCATGCGCCATTGCTTTCTGGCTCTGACCCTTTTTCTTTATCGTGCAACTGGCGAGGCGATGGGACTGTCTAGTCCTGAAGCAACAGAGGGAACTTGCGATGCCGTATCTGGTTCTCCAAAGCGAGGGAAGAAAGGGGGATCGTACTGGGCCAGGCAAGCTGCTACATCTGTCGAGGCGATCTAGGCCATAGCTCCTCCGACGGGGGATAGGGCGTGTTTGGTGATGTCTGGGACGAGCTGTAAATGGCAAGCAGCCATGGATGTGCCCGGCCCGATTCCCCTTGGAGATGACTTGCTTTTAGCCGTGCCACGGGCGGTCGGCAAGCTTTGGAAGCTATGGAATGGTGAGAAGTAGTAGATGGAGCTTCCGACCACAACAAACTGGTAAGCGTTCTTCCCATCCGCTTTCTGACTATTTTTCTTCTCTAAATGGCTAGCCGTTTAGGTATTGGCCTTATTTGGCCCTCTTTCTCTTTCACAGGCTGCCGATTTGACCCATGAAATTCTGAGGAGGTATGAGGAGCAACTAGCGATCCCTATTGGGTGGGGAAAATCCGATCTCCGCAAATCCCCGCCCTGAAAGGTATCGTTACCCTATGTCCAATGGGGAATGGGGCAAGTTAGCGGCAAAATGCTGCTCCTCGATTAGGGATTAGAGCAGGTAAGGGAGCATGCCGATCCCCGTGGGGAATCCCTGAACTCATTTAAGTTATATAAATTATTTAGATTGCCGTTAATTTATATTATTAATTTGTTAGGGAACGAACAATTGGAAATTTATTTAGATCGACGTTAACAATTCGCATTATATTAAGTCATAACGAGTCCTTCAAGCCGTGAGGGAAGATCTATTCGCATTGCTACTCTTTCCTTAGGAGTATCGAGATTAGCCCAATTTGTTCGGCCTTGCGTGGTCTCTTTAGAAACTCAACATATTGTCATTTTGTTAGCTTTTCTGGCCTGCGTGCCGTATATATTGGCCAGTCGGCCTTGTAGATGACAAATTTTGTACATTTGCCTCGACGGGGTTTTTGACTTTTCGAATGTAGCAGCTTGACTTCATGCGTGTTTGTACTTTTATGAGTTTCTTTGCTTCTTGAGCTTTCTGTTTTGCGCACTTGCTTTCATTTCGTTTTACCTCAAAGTTACTTGAAATATAGGTCTGAGGCTGACCCATAGTTTTCGTCCTTTGGCAATTTATGTTCTTTCTAAAGGAGGCTCGTAGCCGTCGGCTTCTATACTATGCCTGTCCCGACAAAAACGAGCCTTCAGGGCCAGGCGATGGCTTAGCCGGCATTGATAGCTTCATTATACTAATTTAGTACTTGCCTTTTACTTTTGTTCGAACGAAGATTGGCGGTGCTGTGGCTGTAGCTCTTAGCCGACGTCTTATTAACTTAGTGCTCTTTTTAGTCTTTGTTTGGTTAGCTGAGGGCGTTAGCTTCATCTTGGCGAACGACGACTCTTTTTGCTACTTCTTGGCTTTAACACTGCCTTATCAAAATGGGTGTCGAGGTGGTCGTAGCTCTTACTTGACTTTTAGTTTTTTGTTTCCGTAGGTCTTAGTTTCTCTTTTTTATCGTCCGAGCGAGATAAGCGTCGGTGTGGACGTACCTCTTTGCCGACATCTGCTGCCGGGCTGGGCGTACCTGTTAACCAGCTTTGCTTTTTGGACTTTGGGAAACTTTGGCATGTCTAGAATGTATTGTATCATCGATTTGGCTCTCGGGCTCTTAGCTGTGATTTTTTTTTTGAAGATTTAGAATCTTGGCCTATTTATGAGGAAGCTCTGGCGTGGCCGTAGCTCTTAACCTTCGGCTTGACCTTCTATTTTAGGACTTATCAGATTTTTTTATGTATGAGAAAGTACTCAGGGTGGGCGTACCTCTTAACCGACATCTTGAATTTGAAGTCTGGCGAGGGGCATCGGCGTGGGTATTCCTCTAAGCCGACGTCTTACTTGTTTCCGCTGCTTGTATTTAGTGAGGATCCTTGCCTAAGTATAAGGAAGCTTTGGTGTAGTTTTAGCTCTTAACCTTCGACTTGACCTTTTCGTTTTAGGGCTTACTGGATTTTTCCATGTATGAGGAAGTACGTCGGGGTGGGCGTACCTCTTAACCGGCGCCTTAGTCTGCAGTTGTTCGCTGATGAGTTTTGGTAAGAACTTTATCAATCGAAAGGATTTTCGGGATGGGCTTGCCTCTTAACCGACGCCTAGCACTAGGGTGGGCTTGCCTCTTAACAAGTTGGCTTGATCCTTTATGGATTGATCCTCTTGGACCCCAGGTGACGCTAGGCTGGTCGTTACTCTTAACCGTCACTAACGCTAGGCTGGGTTTCCCACTTAACCAATCGCTATATTCCTAGGGCCAAAAACTTACTTTTTGCTTTGCCTTCGACAATGAGAGCCACTGGGGTACCTTATGACCGACGCTCTGCACCTCTTACGTCGTGGCGCCGCAATCGCTCTTATGCTTGTAACCGAGGTCTGCTAAGTGACTAAGGTCGAAATAGTGAGTGATCAATTCATAAATTCGATCCGTTTCACGCGACCTCTCAGTTAAGCACAACGTTCGTGCCAGGCCGAGGGCTAAGATGGTCACGGGCCCATGACCATCCAAGCACTCATTTGGCTTGGTCTATATGCTTTATAGGCTAGTAGGATAACCAATTGGGTGGTCATGGCCTAGCTCCATGGCAGATGTCGGCTAAGACTGGCCCATCTATTTTCGCCGAAGATCCTTCCTATCATGCCTTAAACATATTTGTCTATCGGGACTAGAGCGGAGTGAAGGCTGAGCGGACTAAGACTCGAGGGTCTGTGTTCATCCTATGTTCGAGCCGCGTCTTTATGAATTTTTACATATGTCGAATGATCCCGCTTATGGGACTTACACATAGTTAACAAATAATTTTACATGCCTCAGATCGGCTTACAAAATATGCCGCGTAGGACCGAATAATATTGCTTCTAGGAGAGCCCAATTAGGTGGAAGCTCTTTCTATACTGGCCGAGGATAACTCTCAATTGCGACGATGGGTGCCGGGTTTGACGGGGGGGCGTCACTGAGGATAAGTGGAGTTTTTCATGGTTTGACATGTCCTAGGCTACATGTTGTTCTTCGGCATCAGAGCGCTGGTATCCGGTTGGATAAGTCCTTCCCGTACAAGAGGTTAGGATCTCACTGCTGCCATTAATGAGGGCTTTCGAGGCAAAGTGTGTCCTGGAGCTCGCGACATTCCCTTATATGGGTGCCTTTTCTTTTACAAAGAAAGTCTACTTGCTGGGCCGGAGGTCATGTGGTTCTCTTGCTTGGGAAGCAGATTAAGGGCCAAGCCGACCGGGCATTCGACACTTTCCAGTTATGGCTTGGGAGTACCTCAGGGTATCAGTATCTCTTGGGATGGCGATCATGGGCATTCGAATGGGACCGAAAAGCTCTGACTTCCGTCTAATCCTGGTCAGAATGGAGGCAAATTCCTCCAATTAAGGGTAGCGGGCTTCATCCTCTGAATGCGCTTGTCCGGCATAGGATGTCGGTCCTAGAGCCTACTCTTCTTCCTTGCTAGATGATAAATCGAAGGCCATGGTGGAAATGACAGGACATGTAGGCGGAAATTCCATTTTGCTTGTAGCTGTCGGTAGGGCAAGGAAGGTGGAATGTTGTTCCGATTTCAAGAGGTACTCCCCGTATTCCTGGGTTTCTTCAAAACATCTTCTGAGAGCATCAAAGAACTGAATGTTTTCACTTCTGTCATAGTTGGTGCACTCTTGCACCCTTCTTATGCCTTTTAGTTTTAGCATTCCGGCGACATCCTTAGATTTGTTACAAGTGGCACTTGTTCTCATCATGGAAACCATAAGGCGGAGGGATTTATCGGACCCTACATCTAAGGTGCATTCTGCCGAGTTCAGTTCTGTCCGGCATATACTGGGCATAGGAGCTAAGCAATGCCCCCAGCTACCAGTTCTACCAGTCTTAATTATGATGCCACCGACAAGTATCCTAAGATATGAACTTGACCGAGGTTAAAAAGTTCTATCTACTAACCTTTGAGGGATGATGTTGGCGCTTTCAGAGCTGCATGGCAGAGCCTTGGAGCAGCATGGACCTTTGTTGTCGGCTAGGGAGGACTCTGGAGCGTTGGACAACAGCGTTTTGGGCCTCTTTCGATGCATTCCCTCCGGACATGAGATCGACGTGCTCCTCGGCCTGGGCAGGACGTGTCTGGGTCGACGCCGTGACTTTCGTCAGCTCGGCTTGAGGGGCGGTGTAGTCGTCCCCGACATCGGGATCCGTGGTTGGGGAATGTGTATGGGTCGGTGTGATGCTTCTGGCGCCGTAATGGCTCTCGGTCGTGCGGGTAAAGCGCGCTCTGAGGGATCGGCTAATCCGTCGTGAACTTTTGACTCCAAGGTCGCCGCGCGACCTCTCTTGACTGTGGCCTAGGTACCGCGTACAGTACAAATACCACCGAAAGTGGGAAACTTAAAAGCTTGGTAGAGAAAAGACGCCATGCCGGAAAGCGCCAATATAACTCTTCTGCAGAAAATTGCATCATACTTTGTAGGGCCTTCTATGATCAACAAATTGATCATCTACATGGCTTTACAAGCTCCAGTCCCAATGGTTACGGGGAGCCGTATGCGGCCTCTCACGGAGATCTCGATCCTATTGACTGTATAAGTCGGTCCTGGTGATGGTGACAGGTGTGAGTCCGTTAGACCCATGGCTCCAAACACACGGTAGTAGAGGACGTCAATGGAGCTAGCATCGTCTACTAAGACCTTTATGACGAACGTTTTAGCTATCATCATTGGGATAACTAACAGGTCTAAATGTGGAAGCTCGATACCCTCCAGGTCTTCCTTCAAAAAATTTAGGTCTGTGACAGGCGTTGCAGTGCAGCTAGCAGCGGCACATGCCTTTCCCTTCCTCGGCTCTTGATTGAGACCGACATGTCGTATCCAGTAATCAAATGTATAGTGCCCCAGTCGTGGATGAACCGAGGTCTGACTAGACGGAAGTTTTCGGCTCGGTCGTAGGAGGAGGTGCACGGCTTGGAGCTAGGGAGGTCTTGATGATTACCCATATGCGGTATTGTAGTACATAGCATAGCTGGTTGGAAATCCGTTATGCACAGCCGTAGGCGTATTGCCATGTAATATGCAGGCATTCCCAACATTTGGGCAAACTGGTGCGAAGGGTGGCACGGCTACGCGAAGGCGTTGTAGTAGGATGCGGCCGGGCTCTGTGATGGAGGGGGCGACATTATTTGGTTCAGTTCTTCTCGAACGTGGAGTTGGATCTCCTCTTTAAATAGTCGTAACGATCGGCGTGTGCCGAGTCGAGAAGCACCTCCAGGCGATTGTAGAGAGTGAGGTCGAGGCTTATGCCTATGGGTTCTGCTATTGTCCTGATTAGGATGGTTTCTCTCTCTGAGCCTACGCAAGTCATATAGCAGAGGGATGTCTGCATGATGCCGAGAATCCTCCATTATTCTCCGCCCTTTGATCCTGTCAAACGACTCTGACCCCTCTGGGCGTTACTATTCCTCATTGTGTCGGAGGTCTCGACCGGGTCTGGATGACCGGGCGGATTGGCCTTGAGGTCGTAATGTAGCTTCTTGATGTTGTTGAGTCTAGGCGCGCCTAGGCAATA
The DNA here is from genome assembly GCF_046630445.1 of Rutidosis leptorrhynchoides. NCBI lineage: Eukaryota > Viridiplantae > Streptophyta > Magnoliopsida > Asterales > Asteraceae > Rutidosis > Rutidosis leptorrhynchoides. Next base: position 13,927 of record NW_027266417.1, on the reverse strand, counting down.
GAGCAGGTCGTGGAGCTGATGGCATCGGGCTGCGAGCAAGGCGTGAATCGATTGCGTTGCGCATAGTTCCTCTTGAGGAGCTAGAGGAGTGACTCAAACTATTATCATGTGCTTTCCCATTGGCATATCTAGCAGGTCTCATGAGCCTTATGCCGATATCATTTTGCTCCTCATGGGAGTACGATAAGGTCTCCGGTTTCTATCCTGGCAATGACCAGTTCTGGTCACAGGGGGAAAAGCAGGTGGCGGGTTTCGATTCCGGATCAGATCCTGTACTCGTAGTCCTGATCCTCATGCTTAAGAGATAGGAGTGGCAAGTCTGGAAGACTTATGAAGAAAGTTACCCGAATAGGCAACTATGTCTTGGAACCTGGAAAAACGCGATGAAGACTAGATGATGAAAAATGTGACTTTTTACGAATTCCCCGCAGTCGGCGCCAATGCTTTGTCACGATCCGAAACTAGTTAGAGATGGAGAACACACGCCTCTTTCCGATCAGTCTTCGAGTTAGATTTCAGATTTAAGACAGAATGGAGGGTGAGAAGTATTTAAACATCTATGGCCAATATGGGCCTAGCGAGGCTCAACACGAAGCCGAGCGGCTACGTGGTGGATCTCAAGTCTAGGGAGGGAAGTGTCTGACTTCTAGAGAGAGTGTAAAGTGCCCTTAAGTCTCTTGTGTGTCTCTAAGCATAAGTCTTGGCTTACTTTGGACATCTGAGATGGATCTTTATATAGAAGAGACCTTTAGGTTTGACTTGGATTGTTAGTGTGAAAGCGACCTGTACAGTTGTGAGGCCATAGGTCTCCTCGGCTTTGGGCGCTTCGGCTTGTTTGTGAGGGTGAGGCAGGCGTTGTCCGTGCCCCTGGGCCTGTAGCCTCACAAAAGGGACGGAGCCGCTGTACGTACCTTGCCGGTCCCCAGCCGGAGGGATCTACGACGACACAATCCAAATTACCTAAAAGCCCCCATACCATATCAGGTTGCATATACATGCAATTGATAGTATTGTAGTTGTTATTTATGGAATGGAAAAGGATATCTTACCATTAGTGTAGTAATTTACATTTTAGTAAGTTTTTCTAAGAGTTGTGTATTTACTCTCAATGACTCTGTTTTGCATGTATTTGGTCTTAACACACTGCCACGTGTTGGCTAAATCCGATGTTCACGAGGATGCGATCCTCTAGCAGACATCCGCCATAGGGCCACGGCCACCCGATTAGTTATCCTACTTGCCTATAAAGCATATAGACCAGGCCAAACGAGGGCTTTGATCGGCATATGCCCATGACCATCTTAGTCCTCGGCTTGGCACAAATGTTATGCTTAACTAAGGTGCAGAGCGCCGATTTAAGGTACCTCGATGGCTCCCATTGTTGAAGGCAAAGCAAAACGTAACTTTTTGGCCCCACGAATATAACAACTGGTTAAGAGGGAAACCCACCCCATCGTTAGTGGCAGTTAAGAGTCACGACCACCCCGGAGTCACCTCGGGTCCGAAAGGATCAATCCATAAAGGATCTAGTCAACTGGTTAAGAGGCAAGCCCACCCTAGTATTAGGCGTTGGTTACGAGACAAGCCCACCCCGACAATCCTTTCGATTGATAAAATTCTTACCAAAACCCACCAGCTAATAATTGCAGACTAAGTCACCAATTAAGAGGTACGCCCACACCGACGCCTCTCTTTGTTTGGGCGAGGTAAGGATTCGGAGTCTCAAGAAGGTCAAGATGTTGGTTAAGAGCTCAAGCCACGCCAAACACTTCCTTCAAGATGGAAGAAATCCGATAAGCTCTAAAACGAAAAGGTCAAGCCGAAGGTTAAGAGATAAACCCATACCAAAGCTTCCTTATACTTAGGCAAGGATTCTCACCAAATACAAGAAGCAAAAACGGATAAGACGTCGACTAAGATGAATGCCCACGCCGATGCCCCTCACCATACTACAAATTCAAGAGGTCAAGATGTCGGTTAAGAGGTACTCCCACCCCTAGTACTTCCTCATACATAGAAAAATCTGATAAGTCGTAAAATCGAAGGTCAAGCCGAAGGTTAAGAGTTACGGCCACGCCAATGCTTCCTCGTAAATAGGTCAAGATTCCATATCTTCAAAAAGATAAAATCACGGCTAAGAGCCCGAGAGCCAAACCGATGATAAAATACAGTCCAGACAGGCAAAAGTTTCTTAAAATTCAGAAAGCAAAGCTCGTTAAGAGGTACGCCCAACCCAGCAGTAGACATCGGCAAAGAGGTACGCCCACACCGACACTCACCTTGCCCGGACGATAAAAAATGAGAAATTAAGACCTACGGAAACAAAGAAGAGTGCAATGTCGACTAAGAGCTACGGCCACCTCGACGCCCACTTTGATAAGGCAGCATTGAAGCCTTGAAACAATAACAAGAGTTAAGTTGTCGCCTCACCAAGATGAAGCCGACACCCCCGGCTGACTAAAACAAATATTCAAACAAAGGAACTGGGTGAATAAGAGGCCGGTAAAGAGTTACGACTACACTGCCGCCAGCCCTCGTTCAACCAAAAATCCAAGTAGAGTCTTAGGCCAACAAAGTAAAGGCAAGTATCAGTAGTACCTAAGCCATCAACTAGTGTCGAAGGCTCGTTTTTATTGGGGCAGTAAACAGAAGGAACGTAAATTGTCAAAGGCCAAAAGCTATGAGCCAGGCTCAAACAAATATTTCAAGCAACTTCAAGCAAAATAGAAATGAGTGTGCAAAAAAGGGAAGCTTGAAAGGCAAAACTAAGAAAGAGCGAATAAGCATCAAGTTAAGCTATAGCACTCATAAAGTCAAAAGTAACACCAAATATACAAAATTTGATATCTACAAGGCCAACACGCCGAATCTATGGCACGCAGGCCAAGAAAGTAGACAAAAATGGCCGCTAACCGGAACGTCCGAGGAACCCTATAGCTTAAATATGAGCATCGTGAGGAGAGCCACCTGGAGGTATCTCCGGTGAAGTAGGAACTCTATACGAGCCTCCAACCTCCTGATAAAGAAGAGAATCAGCGAAATCCTAGGCTTCAACCTCAGTCTTTTTTCTATCATCCTCGGCCTTGCGTCTTTGATCCTCCTCATGAGACATGACGGGAGCCACTTGTCTCTTCACATCATGATCCACATTGCCCCATTCCAATGCTCCCTTGTAACCCTTGTAAGAATTCTACAGCTTCCTGGCGAGCGCCACATCCGGGCGTATGCTCTGCACAACAACTACGGCTTCAATAAACGCTTGAGCCTTGTAAGAATCAGAGCATTCATCGGTTAAGTAAGAGGCAGCATTAGCGAAATCCTCTGAATGCCGCTACCTGGCCACGATTCCTGCAACATCGTCCTCTATCTCCTCTAGCATCTCACTCACGTGTTTGTTCTCTCCCTCGAGATCTTCCACTCTGGCCAAAGCGAGACGGAGTTGCTCCTTCACATCGTCGAAGCGGATCCATTTATCGGTTAACTTCCGCTCGAGCTCAACCAAGCCTTTCTAAGCGGCCTGAAGGGCCTGTCGCCGCTTCTCATACCTCTTGAGCAGCAATTGAGCATTATGGGTAGACTGACAGCATAAAGCCGAACAAAATGAACAACGGATAATCTAAGGAAGACAATAGATCAAAAATACTAAAAAAGGACGCTCAAAGTCTGCCATGGCTGAAAATGCCTTCCACCACCTCTTATAGCCTTTTGGCTCCTAACTTCGCCCGGTCGTCGTCAGATACAGCCTTGACTGCCGGCTCAGTGGCTAAGCGCACGTCACCTTTAAAGGAAGTTATATCCGACACATCCCGAGGAAGTTGCCACTACTTACCGATCTTGCTTGACACTAGTCTGATTGCCGCCTTCTTCGGAAAGATCATCCTCGGCTTCGTAACTTCGGTTTGGCTTGCTTCCGGCTTGGTCTCTACAGTTCTAGAAAGGGCTATAGAAGGAAAAAGCTTCCTCTTCTTGTCTCGAGAAATGCTGGATGGAAGCTTGCTACCCACACAAAGTGCCTCTCCATTTCCCCCCTCCTTCGAAAAGTCACGAGCTGACCTAGGAAAATCTATAGCCGCCTCGGCATCATCAACTACCATGGTTTTACTGGCTGCGCAACCAAAAGTAAGGGATTACAATCTCCCACGCAATCGAGACAAGTCAAGAATCAGATATATAAGAAAAGCAAACGAGTATGATGCCGGAGAAGAACAGGCCACAAGACTCCTCGGCTTCCCGTTAAAAGAATGTCGAGATATGCCACCTCAACAGGCTCGTCTACCTCCCAGGCCTCAATCATTGCGCATGATTTATAGTCGGGCCTATGGGATGGCATATCCGAACACTCCCCCTAGACGCATATCTCCTCAGCTCCATAGTCTGAATCTCGAGGCAGCCACCCATTATTTGCCTATGGAGGTCAACTTCTGCCCCAGCTTTGGCCTCGAAACCAGAATAGGAGTCGAATCCCTTAGGCGATAAAGTATGATGACATCCTCGACCTTGTACAGCACTTCGCAAGATGAGAGCAGTCGAATTCGCTCTGCACAACCAAGAAATGAGCCCAATCGCGCCGATATAGAGGGCAAACTCCTCGCGATTTCAAGCTTAGTTCTTGGAAAGAGCAGGCGAACTCGTACGACCCCCTTATGTCTACTTTGCTCAGTTGAAGATGAAGGCCGTCTAAGAATGATCTCCTCCGAGCCAGTTTGCCATAAGATAGGTCATTCAGTTTTTCGATTGAATGGATAAAGTCGGACACCGCTGGCGTCACAAAAGCCGAAGTAATGGATAAAGTCGTACCTAATTCGCAACAACCGCTCGGAGTCATCCATCCTTGACTGCTCGACTTCCCTAGCCCTAAAGGAAGGCTCCATTAACCTCGGCTCCGTCACAACCCTCGTTGGCCTAGGCATCGCCTCAACAGACCTAAAAGGTGCTCCTCCTCTCCCCTCTCGGAAGAGACATCAACAGAATGCTCTTGAGAGCGCCGCCGCTAGTTTTGATCTCTGGAGATACGATTTGGTACGGATCTACTAGAAAACGGTCTGCCACTTTGAACAGACTCTCTATGAGACATGGCTATAATGTAATAAAAGAAGGGAATGAAGACGAGAAGAAGAAATAAAGGAGGCCTCAGAGCTCAAATCCGAAGGGAGAATCGATTCCCTCACTATCTCTCACCAATGATGGTCAAGGCTAAAGCGTTGAGGATGAAGAGAAAATGGCAACAAAGAAGGCTAATTATAGCAACGACTAGGAATGTGATAACGAATACCGACAGTCCGAAGATTAAGAGATGCCTCGGTTCAGCGAAAACTCGCCACATCAGCAAAAGCATGCACTAACATTCTCTCGTTTCGTGAAAACCCCTTTTACTTACCCAAAGATGGCAAAAGAAGACTTCCCTTCAGCTGCTGCATTAATGATAACTGGGCAAAGACCGCTGGACTTCCAAAAAGCATCCCTAAAGAATTCCTTTCACATAGTAGAAGACAGACAACCTTCCCCTCATAGCGGATAAGGCAAGACTCGAAATTTGAAGATAGGATCCTTCCTAAGAGAAGTCGACTGAAGCCAAGACTAAGATCCTCACGCCGACAAAGGCTCAGGGGCATATCAATAGGGGCAAGGCCAAGGCCTATGCCAAACCGACACTATTGAAGCAAAGGATATAGCTCCAGGCTGGGGATCGGCCAGGTACGTGCAACGGCTCCGTCCCTTTTGTAAGGCTACGCGCCTGGGGGCACCGACATCGTCGGCCTTGCCCTCCCGAAGAGGTCGAAGCGCCCAAAGCCGAGGCGACCTACGACCTCATAACTATACAGGTCGCTTTCAGCACTGACAATCGAAGTCAAACCTAAAGGTATCCTTTATATAAAGACCTTTCTCAGATGTCCAAGTAAGCTAAGACTTACGCTTAGAGACACACAAGAGACTTAAGGGCACTTTACACTCTCTCTAGAAGTCGGACACTTCCCTCTCTAGACTTGAGATCTCACCCCCCATTCTATCCTAAGTCTGAAAACTACCTCGAAAACTGATCGGAAAGAGGCGCGTGCTCTCCACTTCTGACTCATTTCACCCGTGTCGAAACATACGTGTTATGGGTATTTTTTCCCATAGTAGAATATGACATTTTCATATTGGGACAAAGTAGATACTATAGACTTAATTATGCAATTTATGACACATACATTAAAAAATATTCGTAACAAAAAAGATCTGTGTGGGGTCTACTGGTTTATTTATTAAAATTTATTCCCTGTAAATACATTTATTTTTCTCTATTATAAATCAAAATTAATAAAATATATCGCCCCCCATATCTTTACTTGTAACAATCAGACCTGCAATTCTTATCTATCATGCCCACCTAACTTACCTAATCCATTGATGAAGATTTAAGAAAAGATAGTTTTTCATCTTTTCGGCTGTCTCCCTTCGTTTCTTCTTTCGGTGGCAGTGGTGATGGTTTGGCTGTGGTGGTTTCATGTGGATGTGTTATTCGTGGTGTGGGTTTCCTCCTCCTTCAAATCGACCGGCGCTCATTCTTCTCGCCGTGTCTCCTCATTGCTCTCCGTCGATTCCGCCTTGTCGCCGTCGTTGTTGTGGCTTAGGCAGTGCTTTGGCTACCGTTTATGGTGTTGCTATCGTCAGGTCTCCGTCGTCTATGGTGTGCCCTGACGTTTCTCTCTCTAGGCCCTCTCTTCTTTGCTCTTCTTGCGTCTTCTTCTCTCTGGCCTCCTCCTCCCTCTAGCAGTTCTCCCTCCGACGCTCCTCCCCCCTTGGCATCTTTCCTCTTAGCTGTTCTTCTCTCTTTCTCTAGACAGAATTTCCCTCCGGCGCCGTATTGCCTTTCTCTCTTTCTCTGGAGCTGCCGTCGGCAGTGACTATCTAGGTAAAGGGGCATCTTTTGTAGTTGAATGTCTATCGGCATTGAATACTAATATCACAAATTAACAATTGGGTTATATGAACATAAATGTATTACATGGTCATGTAGTTAGACCAATTAAATTTTCCGTCATGTGTATTTTATAGACAATAGTGAGACTTTTTTAATTTTAAATTTGTTTCAATTGCAAATTTTATTGTCAAATCAACATTCAACACATAACGTTTTATTGACGAATGATAATTTGACACATATATTTTAAAACTTTGAGTTTAATTTGATTTCAATTACAATTTTAAGTTAATGATATTATTTTCTTTTCTATTCTAATCTAATCTAATTAGAAAATCAAAATATAACAATAACATAATGATTCTTAATAAAATTAATACTAATTATTTTTTTCCTAATATAATAATTTTATTCCTAATCAATTTACTATCTATTACTTAAAAAAAATTTCTAATAAAATTACAATACACTATATTCTTTTTCTAATTTTTCTTATAAAATAATTTTTTCTAATTAAATTTCATTCTATTTTTTTTTCTATTCCTAATTAAAACGGACATGTCTTCTTTTTTCCTATTTAAATGGGTATATTATTAAAAAAATATTATTAATAAAATTATAGTATATAAATTATTTTTTCTAATTTTTTAATAAACTTTTATTCCTTATAAAAATCCGCTATAATTTTTTTCTTATTCTTAGTTTAACAGGCATATCTTATTTTTCAAAAAATTAATAAATTTCCTAATTAAAATTTATTTTATTTTTTTCTATTTCTAATTTAAAAAAATATATCTTTCTTAAAATGGACATGTTATTAAAAATATTATTCCTAATCAAATTATAATATATATTATTTTTTTCTAATTGTTTTATTAAACTATTATTCCTAATAAAAATTCGTTATATTTTTTCTATTCTTAATTAACACGGACATATATTATTTTCAAATAATAGGAACAACTTAATTGGTTAGATCCAATTATAAATTTTATTCTGAAATCTAATCTTGATAAATAATTTTTACATTTTGTTATGTTTATTATTTTTGTAGACAAAATAATTTTTTAATTTAATAATATTGTAAATTTTGAAATCAAATCAAAATAATTATATAATATATAAAGTTAAAATAATTTTATTTTAATATAATATTTTCAGAAAAAAAATTAAAATTCAAGATAAAAAAAGAAATAAAACATAATAAAAAAAATTGGAAACAAAAAGAAAGTAAATTAATAAGTAAAAATAATGTATGTACAGTTAAAAACTCTATAAATTAATAATGTTAGGACCGGAGAAATTTATTAATTTAGAGAGTTATTAATTTATCGATAAATTAATAATTATTAATTTAAAGATTTTTTAATCGATTCCGTATAAACTAAGTAATTATATTGTACATACGAAGCAAAAGAGCAAATTAGTCTATGTCTCTTAGAATTACGTTGCAGCGAACGTTGGGACTCAATAGTTGTACTATATTCTTACTTGGTGGCAATGACTCTAAATACACTTAAACTTTAAAGGAAAATAGACAACTAATGAATCATATTTCAATAAAGTGTAATATATTTTTTTAATTTTTATAATTATTAATTTATGACTTTCTTGGGACCAAAAATTATAAAAAAAATCTCCCAAAAAATTATTATCTTATTATTTTATCGAATTTTTTAATATTTTACATTAACCCAAATCAAAACCGAACAAATTTATTATTTTAAAAATTTATTAATTTATCAAATATTAATTTAAAAAATTTCTACTATATAAACAAAGTAAATTCATTGAACAACTGTAAAAAAAAAAAATCATTGAACAAACTGAAAAAAGAAAGACCAATGATGTGTCAAAAGGAGCAGTGACCAGTGTAAAAAAAAAGTGACCGAAGAAGAATAATCATATCACAGCTCGGCTCCTCCTTTTTCAGTATTTTCTCTCTTTCTCTCAAACCGCTTATTGAGCCAAAAAACATGAGTGACGAAGCGAAGAGAAGCATAAGCGGAGGAGGTGTTTTGGTGACAAAATCCAATGTCGGAGCATCTGATGACCGGAAACAGTCGTCAGCATCGGCGACAGTTCTCACCATCAAGAAGGCTATCATCAAGAGCGCGGACATGAAAACCTACATGCAACACGAGGCTATTGATATCGCCATCAAGGCTAGTCCTCATCTGTCTCTACAAACTTCATTCCGCTTCACCTAATTCTTCTTTTAATTTTGGAATAATATTATTCGATCTATGTTTGATTTAGGCATTTGAGAAGCACGCTGTAGAGAAGGATGTAGCAGAGTATGTTAAGAAGGAGTTCGATAAGAAGTATGGAGCTACTTGGCATTGTATCGTCGGTCGAAATTTCGGTAACATTTCGTTGCCTCATTCCTGTACCTTAACTCATTTCATTGAAATTTTTAATAGATCCAGTCAGGCTTTAATAACCAAACTTCATGCTGTTAAACGTGTTTGATATATTCAATTTTCATCTCTTTTTTTTTTTTAGATTGGGTATAGTTCACTTCAATTGCAATATGGCATTATAGATTATAGTTGATGTGATCTCGAATCATCTGCGTAGCTGCTGCCTGTTGCAGTAGATTACTGCCAGTTGATACCTGCCTAATGATATTTAATTTGCCATCCTGTTTCTGGTTGTGTTAGTGTTCTTCCGAAATTGAGGGTTATTTTTTGAGTGAAACCATTAGTGTTCCAATGTTTATATATCTTGTCTGACATGTAGTCTTATACCTCCAAAATTGATAGTCTAGAGAATCTAATTGTTGTGAGGAGCTGGCTCTGGCATTTTGTAGCATACTCATCTTGGTTCGTCTTCATTGATTCCTCCAGTTACTTGTTGCAGTAATGTATTTCAACAACAGCTGAGAATTCACCATAAAATAGAATGGTTTGGCTCAACTTCCATTTAGTAGTGCATGTATGGACTTGAAGGTTTATAGGCTGGCAAATGCTATTTGTCCCATGTGAGATATTGGCCGATCACCGGCTGTCATGTCACGTCAATTGCACAAATCCCTAGGTTAGAGGTTGATTTTAATGACATGGCAGAGTATGAGTGGCTCATATCGGGACAATAGGAATACTCGTTTTGGAAATGATAGAAGTGGTTTGATTCATGTAGACCATGGCATTTAAGTTTAAGCTTCCTCCTTGCAGCATCTTTGATGTATTGGGTACTGCCCCTTGAACTTCTATCATTATCTAAAACATTGATGAGTTTGTGTGACTACAGGTGTAAAACACTCTGACGGCCTTTTTTGTCTTGGGAAACATCTTCGAAACTATTGTTGTCTTAAGTTATGCAAGTTCCATTTCCTGCATTTTAACCACATATACTACGATTCTAATATCTTGTGCAGTACATTTAATTTCCTCAAACACTTGATATTTCATTAGCATGGAATACGGTCTTTTTGTCCTGAATGGCTATTTAGAATTTGTGAAGTTCACAGACCGTACAAAGCCTCTATTTGGGGCAACGATTTAGATATTTTCTGCTGATTGAATTATCTTACGATAACCATTTCCAAGTATTGACTGCTCCCCATGAACTACATTTTTACTCACAGTAAATAGTTATTTATTTTATTTTTCACAAAAAGCCTGGTTCTCGTGGGAAAATACAACTTAGCCTTTTATTTCTTGGCTTTTGTTGTTGTTGAAAAGAAACCAATAAATCAAGTTTCTTTAACAGTTTCTCTTTTGGGTTGTTTTGTGCAGGTTCATATGTGACTCACGAGACTAATCACTTTGTTTACTTCTACTTGGACCAGAAAGCTATTTTGCTATTCAAATCTGGATGAGGTTTGACATGTATAAGCATGTGGGTTTATGCTATAATTAGCAACTTGTATGTACGGATTAAATCTTGAACCATGGATGACTGAATTATGCTATAGCCCAAAAAACGATTATGCCTAAGTTGTATATGTCTGCTGTCGGATGAAACTTTTGCCTAAAAATCCTTTTCGTCGGCAAGTCTTGAGTAAAACTCAGCTACTCTTCACTATCTAGTTTACTTATTTGGATTATCTACATAGTCAGATAACTTCTGATTGTTGAGATGGTCTCGGAAAAGTTGGATCATTTTGGGATATTAATGAAGCTTAAAGTGGTGAACCGAAAGCTTTCAACACGATATGGTTGCTTTCTTGGGGAATCCTATACCTGTTAAATTTTGTAGATTTAACTCATTTTCCAAGATAAGCTTTCGTTGGGATAGGGTAAGTTGGTTATCGGCAAGTCTCATGAACTTGCACCAATCATACATTTCAAATCTTGTAGCAAAACAGCAAGTACCGTAAACTTACACTATTGTGGAATTCAACTTCTCAAGAGATACGACAATTACATGGTGATTTCATCTCTTGTAGAAGTATGACGAGTTTCTTCGTGTTGACCACTTATCCATTTCATCTCTCACAGAAAATATATCGATCTGAAGATGTGTTTAGTGTACTGGTAGATCGAAAATCTAACATTTTCTTTATAAAAATCGGTGATGTGGCAAAAAAATGCGTGACGTGTCTCTGACATGTGTCATAATTTTATTGGTCCGTTAGCTGACTAGGCATGAGTAGACGTCATGGAACGCCACATGGATGCTACGTAGATGAAGTTAACAATGAAAAAGTATTTTTGACTGATTTTTAAAAACATAAAAATTTGATAGACTAACAAAAATACGTGAAGAACTAAATAAATATTATAGATAAAACGTGAGGTATCAAAATATATAATATATATGTGTGTTAATCAGAGGAATACCACCACCCCCCATGTCAGCTTCTTTTGACCGGTATTTTGGGAGGAAGCAATAAGATGAATCTTCTCAAGCAAAATTATATATGCGCAAAATTATTTACTTCATTATTAAAAAATATATATATATATTTACTTTGCCAACTTGTTCAGCCTCGTCTTTCCACGTATTATAGTTGGCCAAGATTGTTCCTTGCCCATGGCCAATGCAATGGCTTTATCTCTTGTGATGGAAAAGTCTTCGGCTGAATCCGGTTAAACTAGCAGCTTGCTCGAATCATAGGTTCAGTTCACAACAGTCTGTCGGTTAAATCTGACTGATCGAGTAAGAGTTTGAAAGGAAACAAGCTTCTTCAATTAATTTTTTGGACTAAAAGATATTCTCCATTAAAGAGTTTACCATATATAGAAGATCCTAAAAAATAAAATTCCTAGATCAAAGAAATACTACTCTATATAATTTTTCTTAAGGGAAAATCCTAAACAACTCGTTCATTCTCGGATACACAAGTGACCACTGCTCAAAAGTGTTTATAGAGCTTCTCTTAAGAGAGAGTTCTATCACCTTAATCTGGCGGCTACGCACCATTCGGCCAAGATCTTTTGGTGAGCCTTGTTGGTCTCGTTCAGACCGTAGATGTCTAAACGTAGTTGCCACCCCCTATTGTCTTATCTTATTTACAAATTCCGGTCGTACCGACGTTTTACAATGACCTTTTCGTCACCGTGATCTTTTTGGTCACAACACCTCCGATAATCACAACCTGATATTGTGAATCACGACCGAGATTAAGGGTTTTGTGCAAGTACCTATAGACTACTTTAACAGAGAAGAAGCCATATCTAGAGAAAAGCAAGAATATGGTCATATGGATTGTATCAATAACTTAGTTTTCTTTTCAACAAACAAAAATAGAATTTTGATTTAGTGGCGATTAAAACTAATCTGTTCAAGGTAAGGTTCAGTATCTCGTGTTTATTACTTCTTACAGTTTAGTCCCTAACTTTTGTTTTGTTTTTTTATTTAAGTTTGATATCTAACTTTGACCAACTTTATAAATTTGATTTTATCTCGAAAGAAATAAAATCGCACAGAAGATTAAGGGTCTAATTTGTTAAAACTGATAAAACTAAAGTAGCTACAGTGTCGAACGAATATACTTGGGGGGCCAACTTCAGCTCAAACCCTTTCACCCAGGCCCAACAACGTGAAAAAATCGATTAGTGGGCCGTCCATTTATATAGTAAATGCTGTAATAGTCCGGCCTTTGATTTAGTTGTTAATTTCTCCTTACACTAATTTCCGGTTTTATTTACACTACGCCTGTTTGGAAACCTCCCATGCAATTGGATTTGCAAGTAATTATACGGTATGTATTCTTTGGTAAGACGGGTGATCATGAGACGTTGTGTAAGTTGCGTGTAATTTGAAAGAGTCATTATACACTTTCAATTCTTAGGGACTTCACAGGTGTGAGTTCTGTGTAGTTACACAATTTATTTATTTATTTTCTTTATTAAATTATTTTATATTTAAAATCTAATAGTACAATTATCAATTGTGCAACCAACAAATCGAACAGGACAAAAAAAACCAACAAAAGAAACGAAGAAGGCTATTGCCGAACCTTGAATTTGTGGAGATGTTAGTGATCTTTTGATAAAGGAATAAGAAAGTTGAGATCTTTCCAAGTATCTAGAGATAGTGGCCAAAACTTTCTTTCCACTTGAGAAGACAAAAACTATATTTCTAGGAAGTAAGTTGCCGGAGTTTTGATGTCAAAATAATCAAGAAACTTGTAGTTTAGAAAGAAATTATACTTAGATAAAATGAAAGATAAAATTTAACAAGTGATAATGGATTTCAAAGTCTGAATTTTATTCATCAACAAAAGACATATTTATAGACAAAATCGGCCCAAGTATGCACTTACACGAAAATATAAAGCTTCCTAGGGGACTCTCTATTTATGAATGCATAGATAGATGAGAAGAGCATAGGAAATTACAAGCTTGACCTAGAAAACATAAATACATATAGAAAAAATAAATTACACCAAAGGAAAATGAAATACAAGAGTAAATGATGGACGACAAGGAGTAAATGCTTGGGCGGTAGAAATAAATACTATATGTGAATGGAGTAGATATTTGGTGGGAACAAGTATGAATCTGAATGCAATTGATTCCAAAGAGAGACATGAACTTGCATTCAATTTGGCTCAAGCACTTAAAAACCGTA